>NW_015662000.1:983826-1022389 GCF_001515625.1 Sinocyclocheilus rhinocerous | reverse complement strand
CTGTGACTTGACTTGCCTCATGAAGATCAGCTGAGACTTGACTTGACTCATGAAGATCAGCTGTGACTTGACTTGACTACTGACGATCCACTGTGACTTGACTTGCTGAAAATGGAAAGGGTGACCTCTGATGGCTAGCAGACGGAAGTTCATGGACCGGATACGTAACAAGCGCCATGGCCAATCTTAGATTTTGAATGGAATTTTTTAAAAAGTACTTTCTCTTTCCCTGAGTCAAGTTAAAATGTAACAGTACTTGTTCAATTCTGAATGATTCTTTCATGCCTAATCCTGATTTCAAGGTTAAAATTATTGCCAGTGATTTTTGAACAGCTTTTTTTCAACTAAACTTTTGACATTTCTCTGCTTTTGTGCATTTGTTGTTCTGAGTAGTGCATTAAAGAATCTTCATTCTAATTTTATGTTGGAATAAACTAATGGAAAGTTGTTGTTTTTTTGGAATAGAAAGTAATTTATTAGTGTAAAATATTAGCCATTTTTTGGAAGTCAGCTGAATGTTTTCAAGATGCAGGGCTGTGCAATTGTTAAGTATTAATATTTATTTTTAATTTGTTAATAAAAATGTGTTAAATTGTTAGATATTCACATTTAAATAAACCTTCAGTGCAATAAAGAGTTTATTTTTCTTTAGCTATATTTTGCCTAAGGCACAATGTGAACCAGGATTGCCATTTGTGCCCCCTGAAAAACAATAGGTGCATGTTGACCCTGCTTGTCAGAGATTGGGAATTGTCTCTTTAGACAGTTTGTGCTCAGACGCATATGAAGAGACAGTGGAAGAGAAAACTATTTCCCAAAATATGCTTTCTAAATTGACTGTCAGGTTTCATCAAATTATGGAGGGCTGGCATTCTGCAACCAAATGAAGCGTTAAATCAGAATTGCATCCAGGGTGCATTAAGTTTGGTAATTGGGAAGTTAAACTGTAATTGTCCTAATTTCTTGATGCCTTCAACCCACTCATGGATGAGCCGTCAGGTTGTTATATTCCATCCTCTCGTTGTCTGCGCCGTCCCCAGCGTCCTCCAGCCTCTTGACCTCCATTAGCTTAACATTGGGAACGGAGTTGAGAGATGTCTGCCGTACATGTCCGTATGTCATCCCTTCCCATTACGGCACGATCAACAGTGACGTTTTGTTTATTCCTCGTCCCCTATAGAGGGACCAGGGGTCCATTTGTATTTAAATTGTTCTCCTTACAGCTAAATTAGCCACCTTCCACTGTGATTAGGCCTCGGCTGTCACGCAAAGGAAATTGGATGTGACGATGATGAATTGAGAAAAGTGTTTTTGTTTTGTCTCCTCCTATTTTTTATCCAGTCATGATAAACAGACCGTATATTGTCAACTGGAGGCTGTGGCTGATTGTATGAGCAGAGCATATAAATAAGAGCAGACAGTGAGCCGTGAACCATCAGGATGCTTTGTGTCTGTGATGTCCACACAATTAAAAGAGTTCCTATTCTTGATCAGCGAGCAAATCTGAAAGACATGAGCTGAGTGCTCAGCTTCAAAAACAAGAATTATTTATTCAGCCTAGTCTTCAGAAAACATCTCACTTTCAGCACCATGTCTGTGCTGTGACAATAATGAAATAAACATTGTGCGAATGTTCTATATTTGAAAATACTTTAGATTTACACAACCAAACATTATTTTTATTCTTTTCTTCTGATAGTCAGGACACTTTTGGTATTTGGCTATTCGTTGCTAAAAATTGTGTTACTTTTTAATTGTCTAACCTCTTAACTACCCTGTTAGCTTGATTCATAAGCTACATATACAGTGGGGTTCAAAAGTATGAAATCACAAGCAGAAATGTTGTCATTTTGCATTTTCATATTTAATACAATATAAACTGAACTCATATAAATGAGAAATTTGTGTTTTGTATGATTTTTTTTTAACTGAACTCATATAAATGAGAAATTTGTGTTTTGTATGATTTTTTTTTAACGATTAAATAAAAAAGAATATTGTGTAGAAATATATACCTACCAATCAAAAGTTTGGACTCATAAATATCTTATAATGTTTTTGAAAGAAGTCTCTTATGCTCACCAAGGTTGCATTTATTTGATTAAAATCACAGTAAAAACAGTAATAATGTGAAATATTATTTCAATTTAAACAACTATTTTTTATTTTAATGTATATTAAAATATAATTTTATTGTGATGGCAAAACTGAATTTTAGTGTCACATGATCCTTCAGAAATCCTTCAGAAATCATTCTAATATTCTGATAGAAAGTTCAAAAGAGAGCAGCATTTATTTGAAATATAAATTGTTTATAAATTTCTGTCTCTTTTGATCACTTTTGATCAATTTAATGTGTCCTTTCTAAAAAAAAAAAAAAAAAGGTAATTAAAAAAGTATTAATTTCCTGCATAATGTGTGCAAAATGTGTAATATTGCTATAAAATACACAAATTGCTAATTTATTCTTCATTTACAATACTTATAAGGCATAGGTGAACATAACTGCTCTGTGCATCCCTTGAATACTGTATAGATTCTCTGCTGTGATGTTCTTTCTGTATTCTGGTACTATCGGTAAGAGAGTTGAAGATCTTCTCGAGACATAAAGATTTTATAGCAGTATGTAATGTAGGAAACCGCAAAGGGCGGCCCTGAGAATGATTAACAAGACACTCTATGGAACAGAGGGGGAGACATGCAGAGAGAGATAGGTTGACTAGTGTTATTGCCTAAGGAGTCCTGCTCGCATTTTCTGTCTTTTCTCAAATTCAAATCACTCCTGCAATCTTCCCATCTACAAATCTTCCAGAAACCCCAAGTGTAAAGTATGTTTCGCTTTTTTTCCAGTTCAAGCAAACACGGTCATGTAGATTTACAGCTCAATCAAACTGTTTTCTGAATCTAGGAAGAAAAAAAAAAATATGTCAATGCATCAGAATGTCATACTTTTTTATGCAAAGAGCAATTTAAGGAATAGATTGCCAATGTCAGCATTTACTCACCCACATGTTGATCCAAGCCTGTATGCTGCTATTATTTTAAGCTGAACACAAAAGAACAATTTTTAAAGAATCTTCACGCTGCTCTTTTCCATACAACAACAGTTCATAATCTGTTAACTGACCAAAAAAGTTAATATTACTTGTGCGCTATGATTTAGGTGTTCTGAATACGTATGATGAGCTGTATTAGCGAACAGAAGAAATTGTTGAAAAAAAGTCATTATTTTTGTTTTCTTTGCACACAAAAGTATTCTTGTAACTTCATAACATTATGGTTGAACCACTGATGTCGCATGGACTATTTTAATGATGTCCTTACTACCTTTTTGGGCCTTGAACATGTCAGTTGCATTACTGTCTATGGAGGGTCAGAAAGCTCTCGGATTTCATCAGAAATATCTTAATTTGTGTTCTAAAGATGAACGAAGGTCATGAGGGTGAATAATTAATGACAGAATTTTCCTTTTTGGGTGAACTATCCCTTTAAGAACCACTGCAAATGGATAAATGATTCAGTCAGGTTTTTTTGTGTGTTTTTCAACATTGATCTGGTTCACAAATGGAACTGAATAATTAATTAATGAATTAGACTGATTCGTTCACAAATAAAAATTCAGCTCACTGATTCAGTGATCTAGTTGAGGCAGTACTTGAGTAAAAGACTCATATACTATACAGGTCACATGGATTATTATATTAATCTTGTTTGGAGGTTTTTGAAGGTTTTTGTGGGATGAGTAAATGATGATGGATTTTCTACTTTTCCTGTTGATGCTGACAGTAGTGCTTGCTTGAAATTTCTAATGAAAAATGCTTCTAACAACCTCTAAGAAAAGTGATAGTCCTGCCTCTCAAATTTATATTATTGTTTACAAAGAACTTAAAAGCAGAACTACATCGTTCATTATTAGTAATTGCCTTTGTTGCTGCTATCAGAATAAACGCCTTCTGATATTAGTTAATTCATCATATTTACTTTCTGTGTTGACCTTAAAGGTTTGCTTTCTGGTCTATTAAGGAAAAAGCTTTAGCCTTAAAATGTTGTTTTTATGTTCGTCCTGGTCATTGTACGGTGGATATGAAGATAAATTATGTTGCATAAACGTAGAGTAACCAGAGCATGTCCACGCCACACAATTTAAAACAAAATTAAAATGCAGACTGTCTTTTGTGCTCTGGAAATTATTAGAGGTGCTCAGACGGTTCATTGCCATGACACTCTTAAACTGAAATTGACGTCATTTGGTTTACTCTACATGAACCCAAGCGTTTGCCCTTTGACCGCCAAACTAATCATATTGAGAAAGATATGCAGAAAAACGGCTCAAATGCATAATGATATGCAAAGTAAGCGGGTGCTCTGTCAGTGTGAAAACAGGCAAAGCTCTTTAGCTGAAAATTAATCTAGTGTGTCGCAGTGGTCCAAAATGTTTCTGTTGGTCAGTAATTTTTCATTTATGGGTGTAATTATAGTTTTACTCACAGTGAGAGGTGAAATGCTGAAAATGTGCTATGTAATAATGTTTTTGAATGTCAAAGAGAATACTGTATTTAAGTGCACTCACTTGTTAATCTCACAAGAAAACACAAGTTATTTTGTAGTAATTCTCTCTTGATTTGTTCTTTATAGTCCATTAATCAATGGAATCAATTTGTTTTTCACTATCAGCCTGAAAGCACAAAGGTCATATACAGCTGCCCCAAAAACTGTTTGTTTCAAATGCATTGACATTTAGATATTTTAAAGTGTCCAAACACGTTTTGGGGCCACTATTTACGTGGGCTAATATCACTATTTCACACATGACTTCCTCTTACAATTCTGAAGAACAGAAGTTCTGTAAATCCTAATTTGCATATGACACCAATAATCTGATATTAGCATCTGATATTAGCATTTACCGTGACAGAAAGAGCGTGATTAGATTTCATTCCCCAAAACAGACTCAAATATTCCTCTCCAGATCGTATTGTTCTTGTGCAACCTTTAGCAAATGTTAACTAGATCTGAGCGATGTTTGTTTTGTCGTGGAGCGATCCTATTTAGAGACGAGTCAACAGTACGTGTGCTATGGGCTGCGCCTTTGCTTCAGTGCCATGTAAATACATTTAGCATTTCTAAAGTGTCCTTGTCCCACATGGGACCCGGTGACAGGAGAGGAAGTTTAATTAGGGGGTGGATCCTCTGGGATGGGGCAAAGGCACTTTTTGTGTCAAAAATGACACTCCAGTGTTAAGATGGAGGAATTTTAGACCCAAAACTAATGTAACTAAAGTATAGCACAAATATAAGTTTTGGTTAAATGAAAATATTTATTGATATTAAATAAATTAATATATAAAATCAATAAATGAAAACATTTATTGATATTAAAATCATTTGTGTGTGTGTGTGTGTGTGTGTGTGTAAAACAAAAGATGTAAAATGTTGTAAAATGTAAAACCATAAATAGTTAAAAATTTTTACTAATTATGTAAATAAATACATTTTATATAATAGTTCATGAAAAACGTAAACTAGAACATTATAAATGTTGCCAACTGCAAAAAGTTTTAACTGAATTATTTAAATACTAAATAATAAATGAAAGCCAAATGAAAATATATATAGAAAAAAACTAATAAAAAATACAAAATCACATAAATAATAACAAAAATTTAAACTAAAAAAACTGAAAATATACAAATAAAACCTAAATAAAAATATGTAAAAAAATATATACCCTATTAGCAGTGGTGTAATGTAACATGTACACAGTACTTAAGTATTTTTTGGGAGTATCTGTACTTTTGCTCAATTTTGTCAACGAAAATAGTTCCAAACAAAGATCACAGCACTGTTTTGCGTCTCTGAGCAATGGACGGTGTTTACTTTTTGAACGAATCGGTTGAATAAATGATTCAGTGATTCACTCATTAACACAGTCAAATGCTTTGTTTCTGAATGAATCAGTCCTTTGAATGAATCGGATGAATCTCAATGACTCACTCATTACCAGCCACTTGCTGTCATCTACTGGCGGTTTTAATTTCAATTTTTTTTCATGTTTTAAATCATTTCAAATATCAGTATTCAACCTTTTATGTTATTGGTAAGATATCTGTACTTTTACTTGAGTATGGCTTTCAGGTACTTTATACACCACTGCCTATTAGTATATAAATAATACTAAAATAACACTGACATGGTCTGTTCAGTAGGTTATATTGTCTTAAAGTTCATGTCTAAAACTTTGTGGAATTTATTGTTCAGTGGAAATAGATTGAATATTTTAATGCTTTATCATCTAAACGTTTGACAGGGTCCGTGGGCATATTCTGTGTGATGTCAAACCATGCAAGAAACATCCCATTTACTTCAGTTAACTTGATAGGAGCTGCCTTGATGTTATAATTGAGGACATGATGTTTGATGGCTTATTAGCATGCATGCTGTATATATCAGACTTTTTCCAAAAGGTACATCTGGAAAAAGGGGGGGTCGTCTTATAATCAGGGTCGTCTTATATTCGGGCCAATACGGTAATAGAAATTGATTAAATTCCTGGCTGATACGAGCTTATTAGAAGCCTGGAGCTTTTTGTGGATCTTTGAATGGAGATCTGTGTGTCCTACTCAGAGTTAATGATCAGGCAACAAACCAAGTACACGTCTTGTGCACCCAATAATTCACACCGTGAAATATGGCCTATTACCATTTGCATATATTAATGCATCATTAAATTCAATAATGTTGTCATATGTTTTATTGACACAGTCATATTTCATTTCTCAGCCCGCTTCGGTGCATGACTGGAATACCTCAAATCTTCATGCCTATAGTTTTTCAGATTGAAGTTAATGGAAAATTAGTCAAGTTATCTTTTTTCTTCAAAACGTACAGTTTGCAGGGAGTCATCGGAAAGTATGCTTTCGGGACGAGACGTCCATTTATCAGTGCCACACTTACAGCGAGGAAAGATCCTGAGTCTAGTGCACTGCCCGTGGTTATGTGACAGCCGTCTGCGGCGTTATGTCTGTGAGCAGAAATTACAATTTAGTCGTGACAATGGGATGGACTTTACCCAGGATGCAGTCTGTCTCCCATGGCAGCAATAGCAGGAAAACAGTATCCAAGAGGAAGGCGCAGTTAATTGCGCTGGGCAGCAACGCCACAGTTTGCCTCATGTGCTCCAGATGGTTCAGGACAACACAAGCTGCTTCATTATCAACATGGTCAGCCCTGTTTGTGCCTGCTGGCACGAGGGGTTCATGGATTGCTTATGGTTTAAATTAGGAGTGCATTTCAGGAAAATGGCCTGTCCTCTACCTTTCCTATTTCTGTCACTGGAATAGCATTGCTTTGTAGTCATTTGTTTTCATATTGACATAAATAGAATCTAAGTTTGTTCATTTGTATAAATTAGCATTAGTTAATGGGTTGTGAACAAACATGAATTTAAAATTAGCAATAGTATATCCATAAATTAACATGTACCTAAAAAAAACGTTTATTAATGATACCTAATGTTAATTTGAATGAATTTAACCTCATTGTGAAGTAATACCATAAATACTTGTAATAATTGTAATAATTATAACAATAATATATACTTATTTTAAATATATTTTGATTGATTGATCGATTGATTGCATAGCATCTGTAAAATGACTTTTATTTGTAGTATGTGCATACACAATCATTCAAAAGTTTGGGGTCTGTAAGATTTTTAAATGTTTTTGAATTAAGTCTCTTCTGCTCACCAAGGCTGCATTTATTTGATCAAAAATAAAGTAAAACAGTAAAATTGTGAAATATTATTACAATTTAAAATAACGTTAATATTTTATTACATTTCAAAATGTAATTAATTCTTGAGAAGGCAAAGCTGATTTTTCAGCAGTTTTTACTCCAGTTTTCAGTGTCACATGATCCTTTAGAAATCATTTTAATATGCTGATTTGGTGCTGAAGGAACATTTATTTTTATTATTATTACCAATGTTGAGAACAGTTGTGCTGCTTAATATTTTTTGGTAAAGCATGACAATTTTTTCCCCATGATTCTTTGAATAGAAAGTTCAAATGAACGGTGTTTATTTGAAAAATAAATCTTTTGTAATAATATAAAAATCTTCATTTTAAATTTTTTGTCTTACTGCCTTACAAGTTTATTACTTTTGATCAATTTAAAGCATCTTTGCAGAATAAAGGTATTAATTTCTGTAAATAATAATAATAATAATGCTGGGTTGTTTTATTTAACTCAACTATTGTAACCTGTCCATAAACAAACAGTACTGAGATTAGAAAGCATATTTTATCATAATAAAATAATAGTGTATAGTTTCAGCGGTCAGTGAGATTGACCCAGCCACTAACCCAACAGCTGGGTTACACAAAAACTACCCTACACTGGAAGAAACAACCCAATATATGACCCAACAGGCTCAACCCAGCGGTTGGCTAGAAAAAAAAATAATAGCATTTTTTAGAGTGTAGAAATATCACGAAATTTCATCAGCAAGATATAGCTATATGTGCATTCCAATGATCCAATAATCATGAACGACAGGAAAAGCCTTGGGAAAGTCTTAGAAAAACATTTCTCAAGTACATGGAGACATTGCTTAGCTCATAGCCCTCCTTTCCCTTGTAGTTGTATTTACATCCTGGCAGCGATGTGCAGAGAGTGCTGTGGTTTCTTTACAGGACTCAGAGGTGCCTTGGAAAGACTTGGCATTCTCCGCTTAAAAGCAGGACATTTCCATTCCGTACAGTGAGGAGATAAAAACAGAATTTTTTCTCAGTGATTTTCACAGTCTCAGAAAATGCAGCTTGACATGGTTGCATATTTGTGCGTGTGCAGACACTCTTCACACCCTGCTGATATCACATCCTGATCCTGACTCCCTGAGAGATACAAACTGCTGAACAAATGTGCGATCTGAGAAAACCACCAGGAAACCACCAGGTTTTAGGCATAACATCTGCGAGTCCATGAAATATTTAAAGGGGTCATATGATGCGATTTCAAGTTTTCCTTTCTCTTTGGAGTGTTTGAAGTGGATCAAAACCTTTCATCAAAGTTGTCCTAAAACCTAAAACCAAAATGCGCTGTTGTCTTTGTCAACTTTGATGAACATTTTTGATCCACTTCAAATGTTGACTACTTATATACTTATATTTCAAGTTGGAAAAGACATTTAGTTTCCACTTTATGTGAACCTTAGTTCCCAGGTCATCTACAAGATCGATTAAATTGCTGATAAATTTCACCATATTCTGTTAAACCAAATACACCAAATAATGATCTTTAAAAAAGCATCATATGACCCCTTTAACACAAAGTGATGCATTCACATTATTTTAGACAGAGCAGTCTAGTCCTTTGCAAAGAAGATTTTGTCTTTTTTTCTTTAGATAACATTCAGATTTTGCAATAGACTGTTCCCTTATGCGATAGATTCTTCTGCGATGCCTTAAAGGTCTTATTACGTTGCTGTGCAGTATCAGATTTGATAAGATGAATGATGAAAGTTATAATGAGGGGATTTAAATGGATGAAAAGATTAAAACATTACAATGGGAGATTTAACAACTGGGAGGCGGTGAACATGTAATGTTTCCTAATGAACTGCCTGATCTCTTTTTAGTTTGTGACCTTCAAGCTCCTCAAAAGTTTTTCTGACATGATTGAATGATTCGTAATTTGCTGGCAATGAAGTTAAATGCAACTCTGAACAATTAAGGAAACTCACAGGCAAATGTGTGAATATGAGCTGTTACTTTAGCACATTTGGTAAACACTTAGCCTTTGACTCAGTGAAATGCATTCGCAGCTTTGAAAAATCATTCATTTATGCATCGCACATCTCTCAGTCTCACTGAAGGCAATGTCAGAGTGGAGTTAGCTCTCTTTGTGCGGGGTTAATAGACAGACTGTCTTGTATATCCGTGATTAATCTCTCTGACTGTAATGCTGTCTGTCTGTGAAGAGTGCCAGACAGTACAGAGAGGGAGAAATGATAAACGATAACCCTAACCCCACACAATTCAGCCTATTTGATAGGGTAATAGATCTAATTTTGGCTGTCCTGTAAAAAGAAATCAAACAGCTTCCCCTTGAGAAAAACTCTTACATGTGCAGCACAAGGTTTTTAGAGTCTGTAGACTTGAGATGATTTTCCTTAATTCCAGCGCTTGGAAAATGTGATGACAGATTATATGTTGCAAAGTTGTTATTTTTAGGTTTGTTTTCTTTTTGCATATGTGTGTAGTTGAGCTCTTAAAACTGTAAGAAATGTTTCATGTCATATCATCTCAAAATGTATAGTTCTCTAGAGATGTAATATTTTTACTTACATTGTTATTAAAATAAATGTTAATTATTGTTAAATAAATTATTAAATGTATATTATAATTGTTCTAATCTAAATAATAATAAATATTTGAAATATGAATGTAATAAATATAATAAATATTTGTATTTTATATGTTATAATATAAATAAATTAATAAATAATTTTTAATTATTACATTTTTGGTTAAAACTACAACTTGAAATTAAATTTTTATTAAAAAAATATATATTCTAGAAATTTTTGGTGACACTTTTAGAAATGTTAGAACACAATACATAACAGATCAAAATGTTTATAGTTCTTGCATAGTAACCATTAGAGATATACTCATTTTATTTACATTATTTTGAAAATAAATGTTAATTATTAATAAGTAAATTATGAAATATGTATTATACTTATTCAGATATAAATATTAATTAATACATATTTGCAATATAAATATAATAAATATTTATCGTTTGTGTATTATAAAATAATGAAATTAATAAATAATATGAAATTATTTGGTTAAACTTGGAACTGTTAGAAAAGGTAGAACACATAACATCTCAAGATGTATCATAGCTATAATCATTAGAGACGTAATCTTTTTATTAAAATTATTACTTAATTAAATAATTTATAATTATTATTATTACATTATTTTAATCTATATTATATTTTTTTATATTTAAATATAAAAAATAATTAATAAATATTATTAATTATTAATATAATAAATATTTGTATTATATTATAGTATCAATTAATTTATCTATTAGATTATGACATTTTTGGTTAAACTTGAACTGTTAGAAATGTTAGAACACATAACGTCAAAATGTTTCATAATTCTTGCATAGAAACCATCAGAGATGTAATTTTATTATTTAAATAAGTGTACATCAGTATTAATGATTAATCAATTTGTAATTAATCAATTTACTTAATTACTTATTACATATTTATTTTATTAATTTTATTTTTCTACATTTGGTGTCCCTGGGTTCATTGAAAGTCTGAGTGGTGAGGTTTCTGGGTCTCTGAAAGTAGAATACTCCTGTCCTAAGACAAAAAATTATTTAGAAGGAAAGGGGCAGATACAAACCGGATGCGCTCTCTTAGCATTACGGTTGATGCTAATCTGTGGGAAACAGTAGGCGATGCTAATGCTGATGTGATAACAGCAGCCCTGTGTGCCTGATGCATTCGTTACAGATGAACTGCCGCTTTAATGTCCTGTGAACATTCAGAACGTGCTACGAAAGTGTGAACGAGTCTGACCACCCATAATCTCTACAGGTAACAAATGACTAGCCTGACTCTCTGCTCCTCCAGACAGATCCATAAGCCACCACCATAATCAGCACTGAGAGAAGACTAACGTATGGTTTGGTAGGAAAAAATAACTCTCTTAGCAGTCCTGCTTGCACTGAAGTTTGAATGAAATCACAGCCATGAGCTTGGCTAACAGTCAGCTTTATGTGTGAAGTCATCTCATCATGCATCCATAATGTTTTCACAGGGTTCCTACAGTCATGAAAAATCTTCAAATTGTGATTTTCAGGCCAGGAAAAGCCATGGAATTATAAAAGCTCATGGGAATTTTTATGGTGAATGTAGTTTTTCGATTTTTATGGTACTTATAAAACCAGAAGCCAGCATGAAACATCAGTCTGCCCTTCAACCATTTTATTGTAGGCATTTTTACACTAAAAAGTTCACTAAAAAGTCTGAAGATTGGTATCTTGAATGCAAATCTCTGCCTACAATCGCTGTAAAATCATTTCTAAAAAGAAAAAAAAAATCCTTATCTGGAATTCATGAAAGACTGGAAAGGTCAGTCAAATTTATTGAACAAAAAACCTTGGGATATTTAATATATATCCACTATAGATAATTTGACATGGCGTGAAGGATTTATTGTCATATTTCACCCCAAAATCGAAAGAAAGAAAAAAGAAATTATATTTTATATAAAGAAAATTAAGCCCATTTTAGAAGCATTCCTTTTTTGTGACTGTGATTTCATTTTCATAAAACAATCCCCCTTGTTCTGGACATTATATGGATTTTTTTTACTTCTGAGTTTTTAATGTAATTTCCATTATTCTCAATGGTAGTTGAAATTCCCATTATTGTAATACAGTATTGTTTTACTGTATTATAACAAATAATATTCTGTTACAAAAATGTATAAATTGAAGGAAATACAAGAAATACGACCATGATATGTTAATACTTTACAATTTAATATAGCTGTATTAATTAATTAATTAATTTATTTATTAAGATTTGAGGTGGTGTGTTTAATGTTAATGAAAACAATTTCACACATAAAGTATGGTCTCTTAACTTTTAAGAACAAAAAAGCTTAAACTTTTAAGAACAAAAAAGCTTGAAGTGTGGTTCTGAGAAGAGACTTCTTTTAAAACATTAGAAAATATTACAGATCCCAATTTGAACACTATGTGTGAATGTTATAATAAATGTATTAACAGAGCTGTTGAAATTATTATTATCATTATTATTGTCTTACTTTTTATTTTATTTTACAGAACAACAGTAAAATTACAATACTAACATTTATGAATGTTGATGGAGTTCTTGCTGTTTCTCAACTTTTATTTTGGCGGAAATGCGCCGGAAGACCTCAATGCTTCTTTTTGTTGACAACAGCAGATTTATAAATGAGTCTCATTACGAATACGTCGCACGTATCGCATTGTCACGTGCCAATCACCCCTTCCTCTTCTCATCGAAGACATGTTATGCAGCACTAAACAGTCTCGCTGTCGGTGCTTGTAATGATTTTTGCGTCTTTCTCGGACAGTTTTAAATGCTTCCACACTGCTGACATGTTTGTTGCATTGTGCCTCTCACTCTACGCTGGTTGCTATTTGATAGCGTCACGTCATTGTTCGGTACAGTTTATTCGGTCTTTTCGCTTATTTCGGTTACCGAACATTCGGTGCATCCCTAGTGTGCGTGAGTGTGCGTGTATGTGTGTGTGTGCATATATACATAATAATGTGCTTGGAAAGTAAACTCACTTTCTCAGACTATGTCCACAACAACCTGTTTTTATTTCACTTGAACACACACACTTTCACTCAGACACGTGCAGATACACACACTCTCTCCTGCCAGGGAGCTCATTTGTCATATCCATCTGCCACCTGTAATGCACATTGTGCAACTGGAAAGCAAAAGTGTTCTTGCCAAACACCTCTCAGCTGGTACCCATGGTGGCAACGAAATAGGACTAGAACAACAACAAAAATCTAATCTAAAGCCCACAATGCAACTATGGAGCTGCTATCTAAGAGCTGGTGAAAAAAAAAGACATGTCATTTGGCCGGTGTGATCTGAGTAGATTTATGATAATGGCACATAATTGATTCAGTTTGTGTGATGTTGCCTTGTTAAAAGCTTGTCAGTCATAATATCTGTCAAAACATATGGCTATATTCATAATATGATGAACATTTTATAGCCAAATGCAGACAAATTTAAAGATATAGTTGACCCAAAAATTAGAATACATTTACTCACCCTCAGGACATCCGAAATGTAGATGAGTTTGTTTGTTCATCAGAACAGATTTGGAGTAATTTAGCATTACATCACAGGATTATTGTGACGTTTTTATCAGCTGTTTGGACTCTCATTCTGACGGCACCCATTCACTGCAGAGGATCCACTGGTGAGAAAGTGATGTAATGCTAAATTTCTCCAAATCTGTTCTGATGAAGAAACAAACTGATCTACATCTTGGATGGCCTGAGGGTTTGCAAGGATTTCTGTTGAAATCGCTGCACAGCTGTAAATGTGACTGTACCTTTAGTCTCTTTAGATAAAGCTAAGCTCACTAAATGACAAGAAAGAGACACTGCAGGATGGCAGGGAGCAGCTGTGTACTGTGTCCATTTACCCTCGTCTTTTACCTGAGTGATCTTCACTGAAGCCGCTGATGCACATCATAGATTTATATACATTAGGCCGAGCCGCCGTTGTCCTGGTGTGATCATCTCCAGCACACTTCTGGCTTGATGTTACCACAGCAGCAGCTGGTTTGACATGACAGTCACAGGTCAGTGGGGTCCTGTGAGGTGGAAAACGCTGGACAGTTTATATCTCTCCCTTGAGAGGGACAGTGAGAGATTGAAGAAGAGAGAGGAGTGAGTCGTGATGGTGAGTGGGTGATGGGATGAGAGGCAGATGGTGTTTGCTGGTCGGGGTTGTTGGCCGAGCAGCTCGGGTCTCCTCGTGTCACTGAGCAGGCACTGTGGCTCTCTAACCTGCTCAGCCTGTCAGAATGGCCCGCTGCCATTTTTTTAGGAAGACCCCAACAGACGTAAACGCTGCCACAAAGTGAGCCATTGAATAAAGTCTTTAACACTATTAGGTTTAGACATGATATGGGTCAATGAAATATGAGGCTCAACTTCTGTGATGAGCATCTTTTTCATTTCTGAATTAAAATGAATTTTGAATTTATTTTTGGCATAAAGTAAAAAAAAATATCCAGGTGATAAGACTGTCCAGATTTAAAAGGTAAATAAATAAATAGTGTAACATAATCCTTGTTTTGTTTTTGTTTTTGTGGTATATATTACAAATGGAAATATATTTTAACAAGTCCGTTTCACTGTTCACTGTTTTTTTTTTTTTTTTTTAGGACTTCCAAAAATGCATAATATGTATGAATTAATGATTGATAATTTATCAATTTTTTTCAATATGTGGTTGATATGTGACATTATATATATATATATATTCTTTGTGACAATATAATAATTAATGTAATTTTGATCAATTAGTGCATCTTTGCGGAATAAAAGTAGTAAAAAATGTAAATTATAAAAATAAATAATAAATAAATAAATAGAAGTAGTAAAAATGTTAAATTATATAAATAAATAAATAAATAAATAAATAGAAGTAGTAAAAATTTAAAATAATAAAAAATAAATAGAAATTGTGTACATACAGTCAATATAAAAAGCAATAAAGTTATATAGTATAGAGTTAGATTGAAAGTTAAAATTGAAAACTCTAGAGGACATATGAAGTTTTTAGTTTCTGCTTGGAAGAAAAAAATATCATTGCTGTCTGAGGAAAAACAATTAAGATATTAAAGAGACGCCATTCACGATTTTTGCTTCCTAAAGCATTTTATACTCAATATCTGCATCTGTTGGTCCCGATAATAATTGAAAGTCCTGATGCTGCATAATATAATGATTCAAAATTGAAACTAATAAAGCACAAAATCCGTGTATTCTCAAGCTGTTTGAACAGAACCACTTGCTCCATCAGCCTCTGAGCGTTTCAGCACGCCTAAACTAAAAAGTAGATTTGCATTGTTATGTCCCTTGGCTCAGTCGTCAGAGAATTTGATGAGGCCTGTGAAATATGTTTCTTGAATATATTGCTCACGCAGATGGGAGAGGCATTTGGGGTGTGATTTCAAACCTCATGCAGTCATGCAGATGCACTTGGAAGTGTGGGAATCACAGCGGTCTGAGCATGCTGGGGTGTTCAAGTGTGCGTGTGTGTGAGCGACTGAGGAGAAGAAAAGAAAAAAACCTTTTCTCAAGAGCTCTCGGTCTCCTAATTACGCAAAAAGGTTGTCATTCAGAGAAGATTGCGGTTCTCGTTTGATTGATGGTTGCAGTTATGCTGTTGATTTCATTCATTCAGAAAATAATTCCTGTAAAAGAAAAACCTGTAGATTTGAAATGCCTCTCGTTCTGTTTTCAGCTTCAAAGATCAATGACCCATCGCAAGGTTATTCCATGTTCCCCAGATGGGGTGTGCTGATCTGGAATTTAAAATGAATGGCATTGCTTTGTTCTCTCCTGTAGGTCTGTCTCTGCTGAGTGTTCACATTATCGTTCACAGACCATTGTCTCAGCTCCAGCGCAGGGAAACAAATGCGAGCACAAAAGTCCCTCTAATACATCTCCCCAACCGCACACTCTACTTTGATGTCATGACCACATTTTCTGAAGTGCCTATTTGAACCTCTACATTGCATTTTGTATTTTTTTGTGAAAGTAGGCTACTTTAATCAATGTCTTTTAATCAATCAGTCAATCAGTGTTTTATTTTATTTTATTTATTTTTATTTTTTATTTTATTTTTCATTTTATTTTATTCTATTTTATTTTTTATTTTATTTCATTTTATTTTTAATAAAATAAAAAAGAAAACTATGAAATAAAATAAAAAATAAAATAGAATAGAATAAAAATAAAATAAAATGAAATAAAATAAAAATAAAACTATTTTATTTTATTTTATTTTTTTATCCAAGGTCACTGATATCACTTTTAAGAATAAATCTGAGACTACTATTTAAAGACTTCTATTTTCTTTTATTATTCTTTATATCTATTATCTTTTTTTTTTTCAATTATAAAATTAGGTATATTATTCACAAAACAGTTGAATGAAACATTTACTTAACATTTACTTTTAAAAAATAAATAAAAATAAAAATAAACTTTTTTAAAGTTCCTGGTTCATATTTTCATTGTAGCCTCTGACTTTTGGATACTACTATATTTAATTTTTAATATTTACAAATACTAGTCCATATCATGATTTGATTGCAGTGTAATGACTTACTTTTGATTAATTCATCCAAACTTTGGCAAATTCTGTGGCATTCCGTGTTAAGCTGTTTTTATAAGTGGATTCTGTGATTCTGTCTGTGTTTTCCGCATCGCAGAAATCATAGGGCCCTACTTGATATATCTGGATCAAATTCGTTTTCCTGCTTTAGTCCCGGAATCACTATGTGTTTCATACAAGAGAAACATTACAGTGTTGTTGGCCCAAGAGATGACCGTAAAAGCAGTCTCACAGAGCTGGCCCCAGGCATGGCTGCTGGAAAATGGGACGGTAGAAACTTTGCTCCTTTGTGCGGTCCTCAGAGGAGCTGGAGAGTGCAGTGTCTTGTATGAGGTGATCGCTAGAGTGCTTCCTGAGACATGCCTTGGAGTCATACCACATTTCAAATGTATACAAGACTTTAGATCATGCTTAAAAGCGTTACATAGAGGTGCATCACTTAAAGGAAAGGATTTGTGTTCTGAATTTGTGATTATGTTTGATACTTTGTTTGAGCTTTTGTGTGATGTTAGACTGTGAACAAGTCCTTTTTGTTGGTCATCTGCGAGATGGTCCATGGATCATGTGACCGGAGTAATGATGCTGAAAATTCAGTAGTTTATATTTCAAAATGATGTATATTTATTTATTAGTGCTGTCAAACGATTAAACGTGATTAATCTTATCCAAAATAAAAGATTTTGTTTACATAATATGTGTTTATACTGTGTATATTTATTATGTATATATAAATACACACACATGCAGTATATATTTTTAAAAAACTTCCATGCATTTCCATGAATATATTTATATTCATATAATTGATATTATATATAAACGTTTTAAATATATAAACATAACATATTTTTCTTAAATATATACATGCATGTGTGTGTATTTATATATACATAATAAATATACACAGTACACACAGATATATTATGTAAACAAAAACGTTTATTTTGGATCGTTTAACAGCACTATTATTTATTTATTTATTTTTAACATGATGTGTTATTTATAGTAGTAGTATTTTCCTTATTGAATTTAATTTACTGGAAATTGGACGAATGTAAAACTGTTTTCGCCTGCGATTTTTACCGTGTGTGATTCCCAGGGAATACGCATGCAAATAAACGTATACTTTAAAAGAAATGTATGCTTTGAAGATGCTTTGGGTAAAGCGGCTGCCAAATGTGAGGAAACAAAATGCTCTCATTTGAAATTCTAGGAGCATTGTTTACTGATCTCAACAGGCAAAAGCAGTTGAGATTGAAGACATGAGGATATTTAACATGTTTTCCCCCTGCTCATCTTTGATAAAGCCTTCTCTATACATGCATTCGTGGAGTATGATGGTTTTGTTTGTTTTTTGTGGTTCTGTTTGAGAGCTGTATTATAATTTGACAGATTGCCACAGGGTGCTCCCCTCATCTCCTGCAGTGTGTATTTACTGTGGAAACAGATCAGGATCACTAGTGTATATTTAAGATGGCTGAAACTACAACTTCATTAGCCATATTACTGTCGCAGAGAAAGAACTGTTACACATCTTGGGGAAAAAAACAAATTAGAGTGAACCCATTCTAAGCTTATGGTGTTTGGGAACAGCATGACGCCCACGTATTATGACAAGCCTGCTGCCAAAGTACATTTTGGGAGAAAAATTACACGTGTATACATTCACCTCATGGCAACAACAGCTGTCAGGATGCAGAATTCATTCAGTTCAGTGTGATTCAGTTAACTTTGACTCTAAACAACATTTCATCCACTTCTCAAGTGGCTCTGTGAAAGCGCCACATGCTCTTCGCAGCCATGTTGTGTACTGTATGCTGTCAGAGTAGGTGATGGGTTCTAACGTGTTGAAATGAGTATGGAGTGGTGAAAGGAAACTAATTTTCACTGTGGCTTTAGACGCACAGCTCTGCTCTCAGCGGCCACTGTGGTGTGACGCGTTATGCTGCTGCATTCATTGTGCATAAGCTACTGCCTAGAAGGATTTGGAATTCTCTATAGGCAGAAAATAATGAAGAACATGGTAGACTCACAATTGGTACCAGTACATGTCATACTAATACGAATACGAATTACCTTCGTTACATTTTAAATTTGATGTTTTTTTATTGAAATAACTATGTTTCTTCTCAGTTTTTTCTTCTCAGTTGTGTACATTAGGGTTGTGAACAATATTTGAGAGAAATAGGCCTTTTGTGTACATAGAAAAAGTCTTAGATCTTTGATTTCAGCTCATGAAAAATGGGGGCAAGAATAAAAGTGTTGCGTTTATAATTTTGTTCAGTGTATGTTATTATTTAAAAGCTGCTTGTGATGGGCTTTGGTTCATCATGTGACTTTCTCATCACCACCTGCATTTGGTGGTTATAAGTGTATTACAAAGGTACAAAACAGATTTCAGTACTTCAATAGGTTGGTATATTAACATTATTTCAGTTAATGAAATTACGTTATTTAACTGTAAATTTAAGTTAAAACCGTAAAACCTAAAATGTTGCGAACGTATTTTTTATGGTAAAATTCCGGCAACCACAGCTGACGTTTTTTTTCCGTAAATTTTCTGGAATTTTTTTACAGTGTGTGTGTATATATATATATATATATATATATATATATATATAATTATAGATAAATATAAATATACAATATTAAACAATGAAATTATTCTAAACCATTTTCTTGGCAACTTAAATACTGAATACACTACCATTGTGAAGTTGTGATTTTTTTTTTCGTTTATTTTTTTTTTATATATATAGTTTTAGTAGTTTGCTGGATTTAGGAGCATTATGGAAATGTGCTTGTCAACACATCCACTTCCCCGTTTAGATACAGCGTGTGGTGTTTTTAATCACTGTCCTCTCTCGTGATCTCTCGCTCGATCTCTCGCCAACAGCTTTCAAAATAGCGGAGCAAGACTTCAGATCAGTCTTATTTTAGTGTTTTTTTTTTTTGTTTTTTTTTTTTTTTTATATATAGTTTTTTTAGTTTTTTTTTTTTTTTTTTAATCTTGTGCTGACCAAGGCTGCATTTATTTGATAAAAAAAAGTAATATTGTGAAATTTTATTACAAATGAAAATAACTGTTTACTATTTCCTATTTTAAAATATTATATATTCCTGTGATTTTAAATCAGAATTTTCTTTGTCACATGTCACATTTAAAAACAGTCGTGTTGCTTAATATTATGCAAAAACCATGAGACCTTTTTTTCAGGATTCTTTGATGAATAAAAAGTTCAAAAGAACAGCAATTATTTTTAATACAATTATTTAAAATATTGTAAAATTACTGTCTTTACTGTTACTTTTGACCAGTTTAATGCATCCTTGCTAAGCTGAAGTATTAATTTCCTTCAAAAAACAAAAAACCCAAAGTGACCCAAACTTTTGAATGAGTGTGTGTGTGTGTGTGTGTGTACCTGCTTTTTTATTCTGGTGGGAACTTAAACCTGAATACACACAGACTCGTGGGGACTCTTGTCACGGTGGGGACCTAAATTGAGGTCCCCACGGGTAAACAAGCTAATAAATCACACAGAATGAAGTTTTTTGAAAATCTAAAAATGCACAAAGTTTCCTGTGAGGTAGGTTTAGGTGTAGGGTTGGTGTAGGGCAATAGAAAATACGGTCTGTACAGTATAAAAACCATTACGCCTATGGAGAGTCCCCACAAGGATAGCTGACCAGACGTGTGTGTGTGTGTGTGTGTGTGTGTGTGTGTGTGTGTGCTTGTATATGTATCATCCACTATCCTATATGAGTGATTTTAATTCATTTTCTTTAGCTTTCAATACTGAATATATGTATAGTTCAGCCATGAAACTGTAGATGGCGCAGGCTGATGGATATTAACGTAACTGATGATATTCACAGCACTAAATGACTTGGCACAAGCTGATTGGTTCATGTTGCATATGCAGCCAATGAGCTTGCTGCTTTACATTTAAATGGCTGGTTAGCATCCACTTTAGCATTTTGCAGCGCGCTTTCAGAGTTCCCCTGAAACCCTCCACCTTCCCCAGCTCCACCCGTTTAGATCTGCTACGGGTTATTTTATATGCTATTTGTGCAGCAGCAGTATGTCTTAAATACTCACAGCACCGTGTTGCCTTATGCATTGGCAGTAGCAAGTTCCCGTACTTGCTTGCAGCAGCAATAATCTACAACTACAGCAGTAATCAGAAGCAGCAGCGTAGCAGATCTATTCCACCAGGACCAAATACATAAACATTGTCATAACCATTACCATGCTAAAATTAGAGCTGAATGATAAATCGCATGCGATTGTCATGCGCATCTTGTCAGTAAAGCCGGTTCTGTGATTAGATGACAATCGCATGCGATTTATTGTGCAGCCCTAGCTAAAATCTTTCGAGAGTTGTCATGATTTAAATATTTTTTTTTCTCCCCACAATGCATTGCTGGAATGTGATGCCTTAAAATGCCTACAGCAATCACATTGTTCACACTGCCTTTGCAATGTACAAAAGAAGCAGTAGAGTTTATGTGCTGTTGCATTATTCAGATGTTTGTCTATATTTGTGTTTGTTTGCCATTTTTGATTAAATAGTACATTGACAGTTTATTTTTTTATTGTAGAATTGTATTTTCTGTTATCACTGTGATCTTCACAGGGAGGTCACAGCTGTCTTTCTTTATCCAGCGGAAAACAGATTTAATCAAACCCTGTCACTCGAAAAGACGACTGAACTCCTTGTGCTAAGACAAAACTACAGATTTGAACTGCATGAACCGAGAAATTCAATGGAGCCAATGGTGAATTCACTATACAAGCAAAAAGAACATCAATTATAGTCAGAGATTCAGAAGCCCTCTGTCATTCTTTTAATGTCCTTATGAAAAAATTAAATCCAGTCGTGGGAGACCGTTCCACGCCGTGAAGAAGAAAAGAAGGAACTCGTACTTTTTGATGAGAGAAGTACTGATATTCAAAGTCCAGTTCAGTCGAGAGGTCGGATAAAATGCATTGTCTGGCTGCAAGCTGGCAGAGACAATCTTCCCAACGCTGTCACCCACAAGGCCCTATACTTCATCACAATAAGCTTGGTCTCTTCATTTCCTTCTTCTCGGGAGCGGAGGGAAATAGCTGAGAAGATGTGATGTCAGTGCAGAGAGAAGGTCATGCTTCATGTTGTCAGTAGTTCTTGGCACATTACCCAATCACGACTCAGATTTGTCTCTCCAGTTCAACTCTCATGACCATTTTCCTCTTAGAAATCCACTGGCTTTTCTTTCACCTCTGATTCGGTCGTAGTTGTTCTTTTATGTCACAACGAGACAATAATCCTCACATTTTCTCTCCTTTCACTCCAATGTCACATTCAGCGCCACTCGAGGAGTTTCTGTTTACTGACGTGAACATGAAGGGCAATGTATTCTCCTCAGGGAATATTTCCCTTAGGGATAAAAAGTCCATCAGTCCAAAGCCTGTGTCTTATTACCCAGAAATGTAGCTAATGTTTATGCATGACCTTGTGCTGGGCGGTTCTTTGTCTCCCACTCAGGATGACTGAATATACGCACGAAAAGTCACTCAGTGCGCTTTTGACAAGGTTATTCCCAGTAACAAGCTCCAAGGAGTGGCTTTGCACGTCCGGGAACACTGGAATGTGATTCCTAATCTTTAGAAGTATGGAAATGCCGCACCCTTGCGGTAAAAGCGTATAATCTGTAAGGACGACACCTCGGTCACTAAGCGATTGTGTTTTAGATTCCACTGCAAGATAATATTTAGAGTCGGTTCCATTCTTTATCTTCTTGAAGCTGCCACTGTTCACTGTGAATGGAACTGTGAGTGAGTTACATGGTAAAATCCGAAGAATGGTGACTGAAATGTTGAGAAAATTACACTAGATGGGATAATGAGAGAGAAAAGCTTGGGAAATTAGGTTCAGTTTAATGTTTTTTTTTCTAGCTGGAATGCTATTTATAGATACACAGCTTCTACTGTTTTTGTTATTTTTCAATTCTTAACTTGAAAAAGAGAGACATTAGAGTGTTCAATGTAATATTATTCTCTTTCTGACAGACATAAACAACGTGTTACCATTTGCATTTATTTTTATTACAAATTCCATGGTTAAACTATGGTTAGTGTAGCAAAAACCATGGTTAATTTGTGTTTACCATGGTTTGACAATAGTAACCATTGACTTTGGATTTATAGTAAAATCATCTTTCATTTTCGTAAGGGTTTTGTTGTTGTCTGCCCTAGCTCCCCCTAAAATTATAAAATATGATTATGTGTCTGCTAAATTGCTACTGTAACATTACAATAGATAATAATGATATTTTGAGTGATGACTAATGAGCAATAACCAGTCTGTGTTTTCCGCATCGCAGAAATTATAGGGCCGTATGTCTCGGAGTAGTCAGTGCAATTTGGGAAAGAAATCAGTTAAATCTGTATGTGGATGTGTGTAAATATTCAAATGTAATCCCTTTTGTAATCGTTAACATTTTCATAAGTAACTGTAATTTAATTACACATTTTTTTTAGTAACTGTATCTGATTACAGTTACATTTATTTTGTAATTAAATTACGTAACGCCGTTACATGTAACTAGTTACTCCCCAACACTGTATATATATATATATATATATATAGAGCTGGCTTTTATCATTTTATGTTGGAAAGCTGCCAGTGACAAGCCTTCTGCATCTAAATAAAGGTTTACGTGTGGGAACAGGTAGATTTCTTCAAGCTGCGGCTGTGATGAAATCAGATGAGATCGGTGCATCTGTTATGCTCCCTCCCTCTGTGTTGACTGACAGGAGTCTAAAGGCTATTTCTATCTCAAGGCTGTGATATATTTTCTTTGTGAATGTTTACCATGAAATATTGGAGCTGGAGAATGTTGTTAAATGTTAGGAGATGCTACCACAAAACAGTGAGGTTTGACAACATGATTAAAGGAATAAATGTGCTTATGGTGTTTTGCTTATTTTTGTATGTTTGAGAAATAACAACTAGCCTAAATTCTTATTCTGTGTGTTTTACAGAAAAATGTAAGGGTGAGGAAGTGATGAAAGAACATTCATTTTAGGTACAATATCCCTTTAATCAGTGCAAGAAGTAATTAATTTTTACAACAAAAAAAAATGGTTGCCTCAACAAATTAATTGATTCTTTTTGATAATGCGCTTTGTTTTCTGTCAAGTGTGAAAGCGTTGTCCTGTGATCTCTGGAGTTCTTCTCTGAAAACTCGATTTCACTCTCTCTGGGGTGTAAAGTAGGTTCAAGACTTCATAAAGGGTTATTTCAGCACCCCTGCGAGACCAGTAATGAAGAAGCTTTGCATGATTCATTGCGGTGTTAGTGCCTGTTGAGAATGACTTTAGGTCATAAAAGTGTTCTTTGACCTTGTGGCTTCACTAAAAGAGTCTCTCAAAAAAAAGGTAATCTAGGTAATTGATACCACAGGAAGCTTTACATGAATTTTCTTTGGTGAAGTTGTTGGTGCCATTTTCTCAATGTCTCAAAAAAGCTCACACCACCTGGAGGATTGTGAAAATAAATCATTGTTTTATATCTTCTATTGGTAACACCTCATTTTACATAGAAAGTTACATAGATTTTTTTTGTTTGTTTTTTGATAAAAATTGACAGTAAAGACATTTACTGTATGCTACAAAAGATTTCTATTTCAAATAAATGCTATTCTTTTGAACTTTGTATTCCGCAAAGAACCCTGAAAAAAAAACCTGTATCAGTTTCCACAAATATATTACACAGAACAACTGTTTTCAGCCATGTTGATAAAAATGTATGTTTCTTGAGCAGCAAATCAGTATATTAGAATGATTTCTGAAGGATCATGTGACACTGAAGACTGGAGTAATGACTGCTGAACATTCAGCTTTGCATCACAGGAAAAATTACATTTTAAAATATATTACATTAGAAAACAGCTATTTACTTACAGTATATTTTACATTTGCTTGCTGTATTAAAAACAATTACTTTCTACATTCTGAATGAATTCAGCTCAACAAAAACTATTTGGCAGTGGCATCTAGTGCGTTGTTCATTCCTTGTGTACGCAGTTCAAAAACGGTGAGATAAAGCATTTATTGTGTTTTCACATCACAAATTACAGACAGAAATTTTTTTATATATAATCTTCACTTGGAACTTGTAAAGCTTTCCAGTGAAGAATGAAGTGCTTAAAAGCTTTGCCGAATGAGAATTACACATGTTGATCCAAAAATAACAAAATTTTAATTGCATCACTTACTTTACTTCACGTACTCTTTTGAAAATTATCTATTAGAATTAGCTTTGGAATAGTTTAATAGTTTTCTCGTATATTGTCATGATATGGTTTACATAAGTGTGATAAATGTGATTTTTTTTAATATAAAAACAAAACCCACTGTCATGTTAATTGGCTGCAAAGTTCAGTTCTCTAAATTCTATGCAACAAAATAGATATAGCTTTTATTTCTGTATTTTAATTTTTTATTTAATTTTAGTTTATATTTTTGCATGCAGTTTTGTTACTGTATGTGCTGTTTATTATTATTTCTTTTAATCTCTTTTTATTTCATTTAGTTGCCAGAGCAACATTTTTACTTTCCATTTAATTTTTATTTATTTTTTTTTATATATATTTTGAATGTTTTTATTTTATTATTTTATTAGTTTTTTTAGTTATCAAAAAAATTATTTTAGTTGACTTTAACAACACTGATTTACATTCATGTTGTATATGAGTTTAAACCCAAAGAAATGTTTCTGGGAACTGCTGTGGTCCCATGGGCAGTGATATGCATTGTACTTGTATGAAGATCTTTCAAGTGATGTTTTCAGAAGACACTATATTTCAGAGTCCAGGGGGGAGAGGAGTTTTGGTCAGGAGAGGACAACGTGCTGACAGGTTATGCCTGGTTCACTCAACCTTTATCCTCAAGGAATCTGCATTCTGTTGATTGGTTTGCTTTCACACTGAGGTCTGGCCTACAGAAGGCACACTAGAGAGGCTTTTTAATTTCTGATGGCTCAGAGATGGTGGGTTACTTGCACAGTTGTCATCTGACTGGAGTATTTGACAGCCAAAGAGTGATTTTTGGATGCTGCATCCAATCTGACTGATTCCCAGTGATGCTGCATCCCACATCCATCTGAAATGCTTGACAACGTCTTAAAGCTTTAAGGAATCCAATCTGTCAAACCTCTGGTTCATGAGAGAGGATGATCTGAGCATAGTATTTTTATGAGAAAGGGCTTTTTTTGTGGAAAATCTGCTGTTGTTTGAGCTGCACTGCACTTTCGGTTGCCTTTTAGTGTCTTTGACTGGTTTGTGGAGTTTTGTAGCTACTTTCAGTTATTCAGGTTGTACGTTCTTATGAATAAAGGTTAGTGACACAATAGAAGAACCATTGTTGGTTCTTAAAAGAACCATTTTTTCTTACTGTGAAAAATATTGAAAAATATATAATATGAAGGACCTTTTTTCCCATTATGAAGAACCTTTTGTTTAATAGAAAGCTTCAATTGATGTTACAGTAAAGGCTCTTAATTGAACCATGGTTAATTTTACTTTCAACATAAAAAAAACTATGCACAAGTGCACCTAGGGCAAAAGCTGCTTTAAACGCAAAGGATGGTCACACCAAATGTTGATTTAATTTAGTTAATAGAAGTTAATTGATAAACAAAAATCTGTTTTGACATTATTTTTGACAGCATCCTAATTTTACAGCATTTTTACACAAGTGCCTAAAACTTTTAACAGTACAGTAGCTCTGCAGGTAAGTCTCTTGAAGCATCTTGGAGACGTTGCCATAGTTCTTCTGGATTTAGTCTGTCCCAGTTTGTTCTGTTTCTTCATGTCATTCCAGACAGACTGGATGATGATGAGATCAGATCTCTGTGTGGAGCACTGGCTGTTGTCAGACTCCTTGTGCAAACAAAAATCTCACTGGATTATTACAATTAATGGCAAAATGAATGTTCCTACTGACACACTACAGCAAAAGATAGAAATAACTGACTTAAAACCATTTTTAGCTGGTGAAAATACTAGTGTTTTAATCATTTTGGCCACCACTGTATTTTAAGTAATACAGGTTTGGAATGACATTTCCAATTTTTGCTTTTGAGTGAACTGTCTTTTAAAGCTTTACTACCAAAAGATTCATTCAAAATGGGGGCGACCTCACCATGTAATCTGCCCAGCAATTTCTCTCTCTTCATGTTACCCTTTCATTAGCATTCAACACAGCAAAGCTGATTGAGATGACCTGCAATAACAATCCGTCCAATCAATGATTTTGATGCACTTAGCGTCAAGAGAGGCAGTCTGTCCAAAGAATGATGATTCCGTCATGACGTGCTCGCACTCAACTGCAAATTATAATGAAGCCTGAGAGAACATTTGTTGTGTCCTTTTCAGGTGAAAAAGGCAATTACCAAGGCACAATTAATTTTAATTTTATAAATGTTCATTGTTTTCGTTTACGACAACATTCCAGCTCAACGTTTTATTTTGCCAGCCAACGGAAGGGACAATATAATTATTCAGATATGCATGAAGGCTTGGCTATTGAGCTGAAACAGAACTGGATCACTGGACTTGGAATACTTATAAGGGAATATAAATCGGTGTGGCATACCTGTCTCAAGGCCAGTAAGACTGTAAGATGAATTTCTATGGTGATACATTAATTGAAAAAATGACTCTGAGAAATATATGTGAAAGGAAGAAGTAATTCAAAGAGAAAATAAAACAATAAGATGGGCTTCGAAGAGTAAATGCCAGAGCTTTTTCAAACTTTTGAATGCACAAACACCAAAATATGTGACGAAAACCATAGACTTATTTAAATGTGGCATTTTAGAAAATAATCTTTTATTTTCATCTGTTGTTATTTTTGGTGACCTTTGATCTCCTGTGATCATGCTTCTCTTCAGTGCCGTGTAATTCAGCTATATTATACTTTGCACCTGTGGTGGCAATTTTAGCATTGGAGAGTCAGACAGAAACTTATTCTCTTGGCTAAAGGGTGTAAAGCACTAATGGAATTCTAAAACCCTTCAATGCAGTCCTGGAGGTATTTATATCAGCTTAATATCACTGCTGAAAAATCTGCCTGCAAAAAAGCTTTCACCTTAAATCCTCTGAATCTTCAATAATTCAAGGGAAAATTTTAAATTCTATGATATCTTTGGGAAGGAGACTATTAATTTCAAACAAAATGAACTTCGCTGTATTCTCATTTACAAATATTAATAGGCATTTCTGTGATGAATGGCATGTATATAGTGGGCCGAGGGGCACAGCACTACAAAATTAAGTTAGTCCATTGATTTGTATGTGGGTGGTTCTTCAAATCTGACACTTGTTCTAGAGTTTGGTTTGTACTGAAATACATCTCTATTTTTTTATGTAGATTTTTTTTTTTTTTCTCTCTCTTGTCCCAAACCAAAATGTTTAATCTTGAAACATGAAAATCCATTAAAAAAAAATTATTCAGCCAGGATGCAGAAAGTTGATTAAAAGTGACAGGAAATACTTTTACATTGTTATAAATTATTTCTATTTTAAATAAATACACAGCTGTTTTCAACACTGATTCAACTGCTTACATTTTCAAAACTTTTCCTCTTTTTTTCAAAACTTTACACACAAATCCAAGAATTTCACACACAAAAAAGGAAATCAAGATACTTCCTGATAGATTTTTGTGTGTTACATTGTATGTTGCATTGTATTGTAATTGTGTGTTGCTTTTTGCAAAAAGTGTTTTATGAAATTGAATACTGAGTCAAAGGCCGAGAATTAGTGTATGGTTTTGCAGATTTGGTGTGTGGATCTGGTGTTTGAGTGTCCGAAATTGTGTGACAGGTAGAGATTTTGTGTAAGCAGTTGAAAAAAACTGTAATAAAAAATGTTTCTTCTGGACCAAATCAGCATATTAGTATGATTTCTGAAGGATTATGTAACACTGAAGACTGGAGTAATGATGTTGAATATTCAGCTTTGCATCACAGAAAAATTTTATAGTATAATAAAATAGGAAATTGTTGTTTTAGATTATCTTAGATCATATTTCACAATATTTGTTTTTACTGTGTATTTTATCAAATAAATGCAGACTTTGTGAGCAAGATACACGTTTTAAAAAACTTGAACAAAACTGTACCAACCCAAATCTTTTGAACAGTAGTTTATATCTTCAAATATGAAGGAAGACCAAGAGGATGGGTTGTTAGCTGCCATACACCTCAGTGTAGTCTCAAGATCCTGGTTAAGCCTCTCTGTTTGCCCATTGGACTCCGGGTGGAACCCAGAAGATAGACTCACTGTAGCCCCCAGTGATTGACAAAATGCCCGCCAGAATCGGGAGGAAAATTGTGGTCCTCGATCAGAGACGATGTCTTGTGGGATACCAAAGACTCGAAAGACATGGGTTATAACCAATTCAGCAGTTTCTTTAGCGGTGGGTAGTTTGGGCAGAGGAATAAATCGAGCGGCCTTGGAGAATCTATCAACTATGACCATGATAGTGGTGTTGCCTTGTGATAGCGGAAGTCCAGTGATAAAATCCATGGAAAGGTGAGACCACAATGGCGCAGTCATAAGGGCGATGAGGAGGTAAGGAGGTGACCCTCCTTTTGCTGAACACTGCTTTGTGGTGTTGGTACTGCACAGGGACTTGAGACAGATCTAGGGGTTCTTGGGATTCAAGAACAGGATCAGGGGAGTTCTGGGCCAAGCATGTAGTCTGACAGGTGGGTCCCCAACTGAGAACAGCGCCAGTGGACCAGTCAAAGTGTGGATTATGCTGGAGAAGCCAAGGGTGACCGAGGATAACAGGGAACTCGGGAGACTGTATGAGGTGAAAGCACATTCTCTCCTGGTGCTGGTAAGTGACGAGACAAAGGAGAGAGGTGAGGTGGGTTATTTTCCCTGGAGCTAACGGTCTTCCATCCAAGGCTGTCACAGTTAGGGGGGCAGGAAGAGAATTAATAGGGATTTGGAGACTCTTGGCAAGGGAAATATCCTTGAAATTCCTGGCAGCGCCAGAATCAATCAATGCCTGGAGTTGGTGTTTTTGGTCTCCCCAAGTGAGTGAGTGCGATGGGAAGGAACAACCCAGAGTTGGAAGGTGAAGCGGTGTGTGTAACTCCCGTTACAGTCCTTCCTTGCCTGTATGGGACTGGGCTTTTCCCGAAAGCTTGGGGCAGACGGAGCGAAAATGACCAGACAATCCACAATATAGACAACAGCGCTCTCTCATACGACAGTCTCGTTCTGATGGGGAAAGCCTAGTCCTTCCCAATTGCATGAGTTCCGAAGAATCTCGGGGCACTGGTAGCATTTGAGCAAGAGCTGGACTGGCAGACAATGTGGAGGCCTTCTTTAATGTATCTGTCCATAGCAGTTCGTTCGGGGGGAGACAAAGAGAATATACGACCTCTGGGGGGACAGGTTCCTGGGAGTAGCTCAATGGCGCAGTCATAAGGGCGATGAGGAGGTAAGGAGGTGACCCTCCTTTTGCTGAACACTGCTTTGTGGTGTTGGTACTGCACAGGGACTTGAGACAGATCTAGGGGTTCGTGGGATTCAAGAACAGGGTCAGGGGAGTTCTGGGCCAAGCATGTAGTCTGACAGGTGGGTCCCCAACTGAGAACAGCGCCAGTGGACCAGTCAAAGTGTGGATTATGCTGGAGAAGCCAAGGGTGACCGAGGATAACAGGGAACTCGGGAGACTGTATGAGGTGAAAGCACATTCTCTTCTGGTGCTGGTAAGTGACGAGACAAAAGAGAGAGGTGAGGTGGGTTATTTTCCCTGGAGCTAACGGTCTTCCATCCAAGGCTGTCACAGTTAGGGGGGCAGGAAGAGAATTAATAGGGATTTGGAGACTCTTGGCAAGGGAAATATCCTTGAAATTCCTGGCAGCGCCAGAATCAATCAATGCCTGGAGTTGGTGTTTTTGGTCTCCCCAAGTGAGTGTGATGGGAAGGAACAACCCAGAGTTGGAAGGTGAAGCGGTGCGTGTAACTCCCGTTACAGTCCTTCCTTGCCTGTACGGGACTGGGCGTTTCCCGAAAGTGCGGGGCAGACGGAGCGAAAATGGCCATACAATCCACAATATAGACAAGCAGTCATAAGGGCGATGAGGAGGTAAGGAGGTGGCCCTCCTTTTTGCTGAACACTGCTTTGAGGTGGTGGTACTGCACAGGGACTTGAGACAGATCTAGGGGTTCGTGGGATTCAAGAACAGGGTCAGGGGAGTTCTGGGCCAAGCATGTAGTCTGACAGGTGGGTCCCCAACTGAGAACAGCGCCAGTGGACCAGTCAAAGTGTGGATTATGCTGGAGAAGCCAAGGGTGACCGAGGATAACAGGGAACTCGGGAGACTGTATGAGGTGAAAGCACATTCTCTCCTGGTGCTGGTAAGTGACGAGACAAAGGAGAGAGGTGAGGTGGGTTATTTTCCCTGGAGCTAACGGTCTTCCATCCAAGGCTGTCACAGTTAGGGGGGCAGGAAGGGAATTAATAGGGATCTGGAGACTCTTGGCAAGGGAAATATCCATGAAATTCCCGGCAGCGCCAGAATCAATCAATGCCTGGAGTAGGTGTTTTTGGTCTCCCCAAGTGAGTGTGATGGGAAGGAACAACCCAGAGTTGGAAGGTGAAGCGGTGCGTGTAACTCCCGTTACAGTCCTTCCTTGCCTGTACGGGACTGGGCGTTTCCCGAAAGCTCGGGGCAGACGGAGCGAAAATGATCATACAATCCACAATATAGACAACAGCGCTCTCTCATACGACGGTCTCGTTCTGATGGGGAAAGCCTAGTCCTACCCAATTGCATGGGTTCAGAGGAATCTTGGGGCACTGGTAGCATTTGAGCAAGAGCTGGACTGGCAGACAATGTGGAAACAGATGGGCGGTTCAGGCTTCTCTCCCTCAGGCGATTATCCAGCCGGATTGCTTGATCCATAAGAGTCTCGAGATCAAGAGCAGGTTCTCTGGTAGCCAGATCATCCTTGATTGCCTCAGACAGACCATTCAGGAAACACACCATGAGGGCCTCATTGTTCCAGCCGCTCCCTGCTGCAACTGTCCGAAACTGAATAGCATAGTCAGCCGCGCTGCCATTACCTTGACGGAGGGTGAGAAGTCTCTTAGAGGCTTGTCGGCCACTGAGGGGGTGGTCAAACACTCGCTTGAACTCCTTTTCAAACGCAGAATAACTTGAACAGAAGGGCGCCTGTGCCTTCCAGACCGCTGTTGCCCAAGAAAGAGCCTTGCCAGAAAGGAGGGTGATAACATATGCGATCTTGGCCCGATCTGAGGGGAATGAAGATGGTTGTAATTCAAATGTGAGAGATCATTGAGTCAGGAAACCATCACAAGCACTGGCATCACCTAAGAAATGTTGTGGTGGAGGTAGGCGGGGTTCAGTCAGAGGAGAGAGCACTCAAGAATCCGGAAGGGATACAGAGGCAGCAGTAGGGGCAGTAGCTGAAGTAGAGGGCAGCCGGTCAAATATCTGACGGACAGAAGTCATGAGATCAGACAGCACCTGTGAGTGTTTAACCATCAAAGTCTCCTGCTGAACTAGTGCCGACTCATGACGTTGGACTGTGGACTCATGCTGAGCAACTGTGGTAAGGAGTTCTTGAGAATTAGGCGTCTTTGGGTTCATAATGTGGCTTGGTTATTCTGTCAGAGCCAGGGCTCGAACTAGGGTCTCTGGTGCAAGAGTCTTAATTTCCACCACTGAGCCACAGGAGGCAGTTGAGCCCAATAGTCAGACGCATTCTTAAATTAACTCAGAAGAGTTTATTTAACAAAAAACAGCAGAAAGGGTACACAAATCCTTTCCTTAATGAAAGCCACAAAACAGAAAAATCTTCAGTCCAAAAAAGGATCCAAAAGGAGAATAATAATCTCTAAAACAAAAACTCAGGAAAAAGACAAAACAGCCAAATGAAACACAGGGAAACAATCCAAAAAAGCTTTCAAAGTATAGTTCTTTGCACTAGAGCAGAATTACGGCAGCAACTGGCTTGGGAACAACAATAACCAAGCAAAGATACAAAGGAAGTGACCAGCTTAAATACACAGCCCAGAACGAGGCACATGTGAAAACAATAGCACTGATTACAAGAGGCACAACATTGACACGAGAGTACCATAGGGACCTCTAGTGGGAACAACAATAACCAAGCAAAGATACAAAGGAAGTGACCAGCTTAAATACACAGCCCAGAACGAGGCACATGTGAAAACAATAGCACTGATTACAAGAGGCACAACATTGACACGAGAGTACCATAGGGACCTCTAGTGGCCAAAATGAGACATTGCAAAGCAAAAACTCTGACAATATTACTCAATTATGGTAGCATTTTCATCTTACTGAGAAATTTTGCCCCAGTATACTTTTTCCAAAGGTTATTGTACTGATTTACCAAGAAGACAACAGTGTGTCGTTTCCAATTAAACTGTAATTTTGTCAAATTATGCAAAAAGTGTGAAAATATTTCATTTGTCTGCAGTTGTATACATACAATGTTAGGTATGAAAATAGTGGTAACACTTTAGTATAGGTACCAATTCTCACTAATAACTGGTTGGTTATTAGCATACCTATTATTAACATATTGGCTGTTTATTAGCACTTATAAAACACATATTCTGCATGACCATATTCTACATCCCTAATCCTACACAATACCTAAACTTAACAACTACCTTACTAACTATTAATAAGCAGCAAAATAGGAGTTTATTGAGGTAAAAGTCATAGTTAATGGTTTGTTAATAGCGAGAATAGGATCTTAAAATAAAGTGTGACCAAAATAGCCTTAGCAAGACAAATGAGAATTGTTCAGTGTACAACACAGTGTACAACACATAATTTGAGATATTTGTCTATCATTGGACATTGTTAGCAGACAGCTGAACTAGTTTGAAGTGTTCTAAAAAGTTTTTGTAGTTTAAGAAACATGCATAAATCCATGACGAGCACAATATCTTCACCTCTCTAAACTCTGGCAGATGTACACAGCACATGATTTTAGTTTGGACCAGTGACCCTTCTCACCCCTGCTTGGCAGTTGTGAAACATGTTTTCTCTTTATAACGCCTGTTATCTCTTGCCTGCCATATCAGCCCAGAGGATTTTTTTAATGACTAATGGATATGGCTGGATATTTTGTGTTATCTGGAGGGAAACAAGGAAGCTAATGATGCCATATCTTCTGCATTACCTGTCTCTGGATGTCCAATTACCTCCTTTAGACTGAGAAATGAGAGAGGCTTGGCTAGTGCAAACTGCTAGAGTGTAAATCACTCTCTGGTCTCGCTTTAAGCCGGACGAAGTCAAATAGAAATGGCGTCAGATTGGCAGCTGGATCAATAGAGATATTGTTAAGGGAGTTTTGTCTGACAGAACAGCATCTCACTCCTGTGATAAAAGAGAGAAGGGAGAGAAATACCTCAGGGCAGGCTAGGAACAAACAGGGGAGACTGAGGAATATCTGGCAGAAATATGCTTTGCAATATTGAAGTCTTACAAACGATAGCAAATCACATGCTAACTGATACCTTAATGACTTTCTGAGAATGGAAGGTTATTGTTATTCATAATTCTATCATTTATTCACTCTCATGTTGTTCCAAACCTGTATTTTTTCTATTTTCTATGAAAAAGAGATATTTTGAAGAATCTTTTCATTGTCCATACAATGAAATTCATTGGGGTCCATGGACTGTGATGACACATTTCCACAGTTATTAACATCATGAATCTATCAAAATTGTTTTATTTAAAAAAAAAAATTTAATTGCATTAAATGACAGAAAACTAGTTAACACTGCAGCTCTTTGATCTTTTTCCTTTTTCCCAGCATAATCAATCTAATGATTTTTTTTCTCTCTCTTTTCCAAAGTTATAGAAATGCTATTGTGCAATTTTTGAATGCAAAAATTATATTTGTTGTAGTTTTGATTCAACACTATAGAAATGTCCCCAACTATGACCATTTTCGCTTTTGAGAACCCCCAAAAAATGTGAAAAGAGTCCACTGACTTTTCTAGGGCCATATGAAATGTTTTATTTTTTCCTACATTCCATTTTATTTTATTATTTTTTTTCCAAATTCCATTTTTTTCCAATTTAATTTGACTGGATTCCATTTTTTCCATTTTAATAGTTAAATTAAAAAATATTAATCAGAAAGCATGTCTAATTAATTGAAATCAAGAAACCAAATCATGAAATATGTTTTAATTTTTTCTCAAATTCAGTTTAATTTTTTACCAAATTCTTTTTTTTTTTTTCATCTGTTTTCTGGATTCCATTTTAATGGTTTTGTACAATTTCGTAAAATAAGCATCTCTAATTAATTTATTTAAAAAAAAAGATAATTATTTTATTTATTTATTTATTTATTCAGAATCACTGTGTTGTGTATTTACATTTGTATTGTAAATAAATTCTGGTAAATATTTTCTTCTGGTAAATATTCCTTAAAATAATGTTTTAATAATTGTATTAGTAGTAATACTATCATTAAATGAGGTAATATACTGTATTTCTGTCACAGTTTCTTCAAGTTAAACTTTTATTTTGACGGGTTACTGTGAAGACCTTTATCAAAAGAAATGGTAAAATGATTTGAAGTGACTCTCAGAGCAGTTCTAGAGATTGTGTTCATCTAGTCATATATTGAGGCGGCAGAGGCTGAAAACACATCAAGCGTCGTGTGCGCTTTAGTATGTATGTAGTAAACAATGCAGTGCGTCTGCGCCATTCATTCACACAGAGATACGCACAACATGCAGGATTCATATTTAAATAGTATTTTTGTGGCTTAATATTCACAAACATTTAACCCGTATCCTGTTTTGATTTAAGTGTACTGACCTACTTTTGATTTATTCATCCAAAATTTGGCGAATTCTGTGACATTCCGTGTTATGCTGTAAATTCCATTTTTATGACTGGATTCTGTGATTTCGTCTGCATATTCTGCATCACGGAAATCATAAGGCCCTACTTTTCAAAGAAAAAATAAAATCATACAGGTTTGGAACGACATGAGGGTGAGTCAAATGATGACAGAATTTTCATTTTTGGGTGAACTATATCTATAATAATGGATATTAGGTGTTTACCTGTTCACTTTGTCATTTTTATAGCTTTTTCCCTCGTATTAAAGACAGAACATGAATCTACATGTAGAAGCGTGAGGGACTGAATCAAGATGAAATGTGCGACAGATCTTTCACAATGGAACTTTGCAACTCACCAGGCCACAGCTCCCTCCATCTCAAGATTTTTGTCGGTATCACCCTGTACACTGTAGGGTATCAGACCGAATCAGACAATGTAAGATTTGATAAAGAACAGTTGAAACACGAGGAGCCGAATTCCACAGAGGCCTAAGACAACAGGATGTTCATAAATCAGACCCTAGCACTAGCCAGTCTGAAGCAAGCCTAACCAACTCTTTCACAGAACAGCTTTCAACATTAACACAAAAGGAACACACTGATCATAACAACTCAGGAAGGAGATTGTCAATTTTGGGGCAAGTAATCAAGATTAAATGGTCAAAGAGATGACAGCATGACCCTCACGTGATAGTAAACACAGTCACGAGCCCTGTATATTGACTCCCCCACCTCGACGACAGAGAACAGATTGAAATTCCTTATGAGAGACCTCTTAACCTCTGGTCTTCAATATACATGTAAAGGCAGTCTCTCTGCCATTCTGTGAACGTGAGGGTGTGTTCTGTGAGAAGCAGAGGTCAAAAGTTTTGTGCTTACAAGTTAATGTCTTAAACTGCCGATCTTGTTACTGTGCTAATTAATAGTGTTTTCACTATATTTTGGATATTAATATCCATTGCAGAGTTGATGTTATACGGCTCGTTCAATGAATCGCTGGCCGTCTCAGTGATCAGCCGTTAAACAGTGATTCTGTCCAAAGTCCCTTTAAAATCTTAAATGATTCCCTTTGAGCTAAATTGATCTGTTTCCCTTATAACACATTATGATGATGTTTTGTGCACATTTAGTCACCAGAGACATCAGCATGTAAGTCTGTGCTCTACTAATTCCTCTATATTTCATTGAAAAGCATCCATCAGCATGTGTCTCCTCACACCTACCGTAACAGATAAGCTCGATAAGGCCCATTTATCAAGCCGTTCTCTATTTAAGGAAAGAGAGAGTGCCAATCAATACCAGGCTCCCACTGGGGTTCATTCTACTCAGTGGGTTGTACTGTCAGCGAATCATTATGCAACAGTAATCTCCCCAACTTGTGAAAAGAGCCATCCATGTCCTCCAGAGAGAAGCTCCTCAGCCAAACTGATGATGAGATGAATTTTCGATCAGTGCCAGGTTTCAATGTGGTGGCTGCCTTTTTTTTCAGGGGAAAAGCAGTGCTCTCCCAATTTAGGTTGGTCTGATGAGCTCCTCTTCCTGGCTATCATGTCAGACTTTCTCCCGGGAAAGGCGGACAGGCGTTTCGCGATGGACAGCGACGTGAACAGCCGTTCTGGCTCTGAAAAGCTGGCTCTCGCACTGTGATCCTCCTGACAGGAAAATGAAGCTGTCATTCAAGGTCCTGATGTGTCGAGCCAAGATCCCAGCATTTACATGTGGCGGCAGGGCTTTCCTTCTCACATGAAAGGGTGGAAGAAAGACGTCACTCTTTTTTGCATCACTTAGATAAAATGGGACGAGGCACGAGGGGACCTTAGAGGAGACAGGACTGATAAAGATGGAGGGACGTGTCCTTTGAAGTGACAGAGAGCTGCAAATTCGAAAGGGATGGCGTAATGTGGGTCCCAGGCAAGAAGAACTAGATACGATGGAAATGAGATTTGTGTCTCGCCGATCGATTTTTCTGGGAGGAATTGAAATATTTGTGCCAGGATTCTGTTGTTTGGGGGAAGAAAGAAAGGGAGAGAGAGAGAGAAAGTGTTGGAAATGTTGGCGTTGAAATAGAATTTGAAGTTTCATTTATAAAACGGCTCTCAAGGCACATCAGGCTCATTGGGGAGCCATATGCATGCAAATACAGTACGAATCTCACAAACGAGACCAATTCTTTTAGTGTTTTCGCTAAACAGCTGTTGTTGTTGGTGAGTTTCTTTTTCCTTGCTTTCATTTGTCACAAAAATCAAATTAACCTCCAGCTTATCATTATGGAGGAAGTTATATGGGATATTCTCACTGGGGTTTGATCAAGGTGAATATCAAACATAGACTGTAAACCCATACTGTATATAGGGGGCGCTGGGACTAGTTGTCACAATTTTTAGACAAATAAATATTTTCTCAGGGTTAGTTGGTTTTTGAAAGTTAGTTACAGCATAAAGTCTTGGCTACAAAAATAACTATTACACCATGTCCATACCAAACTGTAAGGCTCCAGCCTCTAGTTGGTGCTGACTTGTAATGACTCTCCCAACCATTAGCTGGCACTGACACTTATGCCGTGTAATGACTCTCCCAGCCACTAGGTGACCCCAGCTTCTGTAGAATTCATTGTATTACTACTCATTAGGACTTGATTCCTCCCACCT
>NW_015662000.1:962112-983668 GCF_001515625.1 Sinocyclocheilus rhinocerous | reverse complement strand
TTTGTGTTTGCCTATTTAAGCATGCCTCTTTCTTTCAGTTGTGTTCAGTCTTGATCCTACTATGCATGTGTTATCCTCGCCAAGAAAGCTAAGTCTGTTGTGTTTTTGGATTTGCCTTTTGCTCATCTTTTGTTTCTTGTATTTTTTCTGTGGAAGCACAGCTTCCATTTTGTTGTACTTTTGAACTTGGACTCCTCAGTAAAGCACTTTTTGTTCAGTCATCCTTGGGTCTATCTGTTATTTGTCATCCACCATAGCTCAGTGGTAAAAGAGGCAGTTCAGTTGACCCAAGTTCGATTCCAGCCTCAGACACCCATCACACAAACGCGACAAGCAATTTGTCTGTCTACATCAGACGCGACATGGCTATGCAACGCGACGAAATCAATCAAATATCACAGCCAGTCAGTGCACTGCACTCCCAGCTAGGGATGTAACGATTAACCGCGAGCCGGTTGAAAAAAAATTCAAATATGTGACGATTCAAATCAGTTGAGATTATTATAGTGTTATATTTCAATTTCACAAAGAAATGTGCAGCATTTTGTCCAAGCAATAATAAAAGGACACATTTAATTTATAATTTGTCTTAAATCTAATTTTGTTAAAAAAATAAAAAAAAATCGTGAATCGAATGGAATCGTGAGTTGAGTGAATCGTTACATCCCTACTCCCAACGAAAAGGATAAGGATAAGTTTATAATCTAATTCATAAATATTAAACCTTTTGGTCACACTTTATTTTAAGGTCCGATTCTCGCTATTAACAAACCATCAGCTTCAACTTTTGCCTCAGTAAACTACTAAATTGCTGCTTGTTAACAGTTATTAAGGTTAAGGTATTGGGTAGGAGTAGGGATGTAGAATATGGTCGTGTAGAATATGTGCTTTATAAGTACTAATAAACAGCCAATATGTTAATAATAGGCATGCTTATAAGCAACTAGTTAATAGTGAAAATAGGTCTTTATACTAAAGTGGTACCACTCTTTTTAACATTATTAAAAGTGCATACTGAGGAGTGACTGATACCATCTTTGTTAAGGAATACACTTGTTGGTTCACATTGAGTTCATAGTTTTAATTATGTTTGCTTAAATTCGAAACTATCTATTGTTGCTTTCAGAATGGCTATAAAGGTCACGCAAAATGATATCCAAACTCACATTTGACACGTTAACATTGAATAAAGCACATAATCAGTACCTGAGATTATCATTTTCGTATAGTCTGTATATTTTTTTTCTAGCCACGACCTTGCAGAAAATAGAAACCAATTCTAAAATAGAATCCTGTCACTTGTCACGTGTCGAAGTCATGGCTGGTTAGTACAAAAACTCAGATTAACATGGAAAAGATAGCTTTTATCGCCTTTTATCTACCATTATGTGTGGTTAGGACACGGTGTTAAATATTGTTATTGTTACTGCTCAGGAAAATGGTTACGTTTGACAGGGTACTTTTGACACACTATGCTTGACACGCTATGTGGAGTAAATTTTCACAATTGAACAACTGTTCAAAATAAATTGGGATCAGTAAGTTTTTTTAGTTTTTTTTTTAAGTAAAAGAATATATTTTATAAGTAAAAGAATATATTTTAAAATAAATTAATACCTTTATTTAGCACAAAATAAATTATATGCTGTTCTTTTTACTTTATATTAATCAAAGAATCCTGAAAAAATGTAAAAAAAAATTAAATTTTAAAATATTTTAAAATAGAACACTTTTATTTTAAATTGTAATAATATTTCACACTATTATTTAATTTATTTTTATTGCTGTATTTACTGTAAAACAGTCTTACCGACCCCAATCGATTCATCAGTTTCAATTAATTGATTCTTCAGAATTTTTTATTCTGATTGGCATTCTTAGATTTTTATATATTTACTTTGTGACATTAATGTAATTGGACTTTAACCTTTATAACTGGACCGAAATCTTTATACTTACTGAGCTTGCAGCCTTTTCTGAGAGTCTGGAGTTGCCAATCTTGTTTACACCTGTTTAACGATCATTGAGTTTGGGTTACAAATGGATGATCAACTCAGTTTCAGAACCCAGCAGAAGCACAAAAAGAGCTCCATCTCCCTGTTAAATTAGTCTGGCCCGGCGGCTGTGTTTCCAGCCAAGAGTGAATGGAGTGATTGATTGAGCCTGGTGTGAGCTGAGGTGAGGGAAACAGGAAGCAGTCCATGCAGATAACACTGGTGGAGCAAACTCTATTGGCCCTAGAGTTTAATGAGGCATTGACTTCATACTGCAAATCACCACAGACCCCCGGAAGGCCAGGTGAGGCGTGCACACGTGTGTCTTTTGCCCATGTTTCTTATGCACCTGCATCAATCCCAGCATTCCCGGTTCAACGGCATTTCACAAGTACCAGCTGTACGGTGTGTGTCAGAGACCACTCACCATCTGTCATAATGTCTGTCCATCACAGCAATGATGGGTTTTTTTTCTTCTGTTGTTTGTTCATTTTTCTTGTCGTTCATACTCGTTCTCTCTGTCTGGCTGCTGCTTGGCATCTCTTCAGTCACTCGGGGAGGTTGGCTTCCTGCCTGCAGTCTCCATGTGTGGGTCCCTCCTGTAACTGTCAGCCCTGTCGGCTGAGGCTGAAATGTGCTGGTCTTTATTCTCGGCTCCATAGTGGAATAGCAGGAGTCTTTGCTACTAATTAAGTGTGGTGGAGATGAAAGTCTTTGAGCTGATGGGACTGTCTGCTCGAACTGTGGATACATTTTATCCTTTGCTCATTTTGGGATTGTTTCGTTGAAATCTGTGGAGACGAGGGGTAAATCAGTATCATAGATTTATCCCACATTGATTTGTTTTTGTTATACAAAAAGTTTAGTCAGTATTTGTTCATGCAATAGATATTAATTCAGAGTGAAATTACATAATTTTAGTCAACAAAAGTAAGTTGACAGTTTTAAGAGCCTGTTTAACACACTTTATTATTATTATTTTTTGTCTTATTGTTTTGTGATTTATTTGAACATTCTGAATCTATTGTGTGTACTTGTTTGTATTAATATCTTTTTTGTATGTTTTAATTGGAGTCATTTAAACAACATCATGTTGTGTCCTTTTTTGCTTTACAAAAACCAAAAACCCTTTGTCAACAAATATTTTTTGTCTTACAATAAATGTCCTTTACATTTAATTTTTTTAAATTACATTTAATCCTATTTTTAAAATATTTCCTTTTTGTCATGTGCATACACTTAAAAAGAAATGGTGTATAATTCATGCCAACAAATAATACCTTAGTCAATGAAAAGATGTCAAACTGTCAAAAAGACCAAACTTTGACCAGATTTTCATTTTTGAGATGTTCTGAACATAGTATTAAAAACGTAACAGCATAAACAAGATACAACACGAGTCTGAAGTAATAGCATATATTATTTAGTAAATATTGAGTAAACTTTTCAGAAGTTACAGCTTTAGAGAATGTTATTAACTTTCAGTTTTAAAGCTTGTTTAATGCTCGTTATTTGTATTTATTATTATACAATTGATTTCTGAAGCAGTTCTATCTACATTTTTGTATTGTTAATGTCTTTTTCTCTTGGTATTTTTATCAACAGTATCTTTTAGTTGGAATAAATTATATTTTAAATAGCATGTGCCTCTTTCCATTTCGTGAAATCCAGAACCCTTTTTCAACAAAGATTTTCATCAATAATTTCATTGACGAGATTTACTCTGCCACAGTAAAGCACATTTTCTATTTTAATGTAAAGCTTGGGATGCAGTCACACATCAAGCATTTGCACAGAGCTCTATCACACAGCACATTTTACACGTATTTCCCCTGGAGCTGCCTTGCGGAATCAAGCTTGTTTTAAGTAATTAGGCTCTTGCATATATGACGACAGCAGCCAACAGTGTGTCATCTGCTGAAATAGTGTTTCAACTCAGTGATTGTGAAGTTCCAATGAATTTCAAACAGTTGCAGCATCCATCTGCAATTCATCTCTCTGCAGGTTAATGAAGTAAATTGGGGAAACTATTGTTCTGTCATGAGAGACAGTGTGTGTTTGTGTGGTTCGGTTTCTGCATACGTGCGTGTACCCATGCATACGTGTGTGCGCTGTAGTCACAAGCTTGTGTGTATGTATGCCTCTAGTGCACTTTTTAGCTCTACACTGTGTTTGGATTGTCTTGCTTCCCTCTGTGCATGCAGATGTGGGCATTTGCACGCACATCAGCGCTTGAGAATGGCAGTCCAGCAGCCCCTAGAGCTCCATGCATGCTCCCAAAGAGCCAAGTGTTAATCATTTTGAGCGTGTTGTGTCTTTACACATGGAGGGAATTAGTACTCGTATCTGTGGGCTAGACTGTAAAGTACTCTTCAAATCTCAAGCACTGTAATTACTGTTGTCTGCATGTTATAAGCAGCCGTCATACAGCTGTTCAGAGATTCAGTTCTGTGTTGGATTCTGTAGCTGTGCTGATGTTCAAACAGTAGAGAGAATGGCACTAGCAATGGCGAGGTCATAGGTTCAATTCCCATGGAATGCATGAAATGGTTTAAAAAAATAACTTTGCAGTTAACTTTTTAAAATTCACTTTGGATAAAAAGATTTGCCGAATGCATACATGTAAATGTGGTAGATTTGTAAAAAGGATGGTTGCCTTTTTTTGGTGTGTGCTATTTATGTATAAGGCAGCCTTTTAAGAACAAAATAGATCTATTTAAACAAAAATGTCCTTGATTCAAAAGGCTTACTTGACCATGTTTACATCCTTTTTACTCAACTTTGAAACTGCAAGCCTTTTATATTTAAACTGATTTAATTCTGTGCTGGTTATGCTGGATCTAAAAATGTTTGTGGTATTATTTATTTATTTAATCTGTAGTCTCTCTTACATGCAGTTATTGGCTAATGTTAAGAGTCATCCATGGACAAAGATTTCTTGGAATTCATTTGGAATTTATGGATGGATGGTTGGATGGGTAACAATGGATGGATGGATGGATGGATGATATTGAATGGTGAATGAATGGATGGATGAAACATTAAAATTATGGATAGATGGATGAATGGATGGATGACACATTAAAACGATGGTGGATTGATGGATGGATGGATGAATGGATGGATTACACATTAAATCGATGGAAGGATGGATGGATGGAATGTTAAAATGATGGATGGATGGATGGATGGATGATAGAATGGTAGAACAACGGGTTGGTGGATGGATGGATGGATGGATGGACAGAACATAGATAGATAGATAGATAGATAGATAGATAGATAGAATCTTCTTATTAACATAATGTTTCACTTATTATTTTTAATATGTTAAAATGAAGACATAATGAATGTAAATGGTGTGCTTTCCCTGTCTTTTATGTGTTTGCAGATGGGACGCCTTACACATGGTGGGTCGGCCGCGGTAACGAGAAGCACTTTTACTGGGGCGGCTCTGTGCCGGGCATTCAGAAATGTGCATGTGGCATTGAGCGCAACTGCACCGACTCCAAATACTACTGCAACTGTGACGCCGACCAGAAGCAGTGGTAAGCCACACATTACCTGATTAGCAATATGCCGTTTCCATGGCGATCATCAAAGCCAGTAGCTAATTATGAGCTTGGACTAAGTTGCTATTTGCGAGTTACTGACCTTCTCAGCCCACCTATCAAACTTATGAGAGACAAGCATGTCATGTTCCCATCTGCCTTATTGTCTCTGTGTATTCATTAAACACCGGTGTCTGCTGCGTGACGCAGTTGTCTCGACCTCAGCACTTGTGCAAATGGCAAACAGATTGTGCTGATAAAGAAGTTTAAGTAGAGCCAACCCTGATATTTCTATCAACAAAAGCTCAGGCTGGTGTGTTCGGTGGCTTTATTACTAAAGAGAGCTGTGGGCGATATTGCAGAGGAGGGGAACGAGGTGATTCGTCAGACACTCTGATAGAATTGTCTGTAATGCATGTGTGTGTGTATTGCTTTGAGACACATTCATTTACATCCTTTGTAATGGGTCTTTATACAGTAGCTGGTAATGCCAGTCAGCTGTTAAAGAGCAGAGAGATAAACAATCCACCTTAACACCACAAACTCCATCTTAGATTTGAAAAGAGAAGAAGAGAGAAAGTCTGCTAGTATTACCATTATCACAGCATTTTCATCTGGGCACAGTTGTTTTTTGAACCAATCAGCTGAGCAATACAATTTCAGATACAAGTAAACACTGCATCTGCAATATCATAACATCACAACAAAACTGATTGGCTAATGGCACCACAAGAATGCCCAAAGGCCCAAACACTAAAGTTGTAACCATTGTTGTTAACTGAAACTTAAACTATTAAAAATAATTTTTCGGTAACAAAGCTAAAATATATATATATATATATATATATATATACACACACAGTATATAAATATTAAAACTTGGCAACTAACTGAAATAACGTTGAAGTTCCAAAACAAAAACTGAAATGAAAATGGATTAAAGCTATATAGAAATATTATATAGCTATTCTATTATATAGAAGTCATAAAAAAGACAAAACCACATAAAATTAATAAAACTTTAAAATGAAATCTTTAACCATAAAAATAAAAGCTAATTCAAAATATTAATAAATGCTATAGTAGTAGATAAATAATTCTAAAATAACACTGTTGTAAGGTAAATAAAGTAGTCAAGGGAAATAGTCTATTTCATGTTTCTATGAGCCATACAAAACAAAATTAGGCACCAGTGAAACATCTACTATACTATAATGAAACATTAGCAATGTGTAAAATGAATTAAACAGAATACACGTTTTTGCCCACTGTGTGTCTAATCTGAATCAGAATAAGAAACATCTTTACTGCAAAGTACCAACAATGACAGTAAAAATACAATAAATAAATAATATTAATAAGAAACATTAGCTGGATTTCCATTATCCGTAAGTGCGAATTGAAAATACGCCTAATAGAAACATGTAAGTTGCGCAAAAAAAATCCCAAAAAAAAAAAAAAAAAAAAAAAAAAAAATTCATGAGGTGGTTTTTCAGGCAATTCGAAAAAGAGGAATATTTTGCAAAACTGCAATGGAAACTGTTTTTCTTATTTACAGGTCACCTAGTGTATGTAAAGTTACTTGAACATTCTTTAAAGATGGCACAGTGTGTTTGGACAGAAGATGAGACAGAGTTCTTTATTAAATTCATAAAATATAAAAGAATTATTAATACTGGATTCTAAACAACAACAAAAAAAATCCATAAGTCATCAAGACCTTGAAGCAGATATGAGGGAGAAGGGCTTCTAGAAGCCGTGGAAAATATTATGCTCCAAATGGAAAGCTCTCCAAAGCCCTGTTCACACCAAGAAGGATAACTATAAAGATAAAGATATTAGCGTCCACACCAGCGAACGATATTGTCTGTTTATTCTAAATGCTCACTCGTCTGCCGCTTTAAATTCTCGAGCTTGATATAGCAGGGTTGATTCTGATTGGCTGTCAATGTTTTTATTATTCGTCAGCTGGAAAAAATTGTTCTTAAAGTGATTCCAATTATATCGTTTCTCTGTGCCTTTAAAAAGTAATCACTGAATCTACTTAAGAAAAGCGAGTAAATAAATCTCTAAGTTGGCTGAACTTGTCAAATTGAGTTACCAACACTCAAGTTTTCTGGTAACCTATACTTATACACAAGTTACCTATACAAAGTTACAGTAAGTTTTATTAACTCAAAAATGATTAACTAATTTGCCTGAGAAATTTGAGGCAATCAGTTTCCACAGGTTTTCCAAGTAAGTTCAACTCGTTACTTTTTACAGTGTAGCTGTGGTGTGGACTCTGTTATTCTACAATATTGAGAATGGTTTTTAGAACTATATCTTTATCGTTACCTTTATAGTTATCAACCTTGGTGTGAACAGGCCTTAACAGAAGTATCTTTTGGAAAAGAGAAACCTCTGCAAAAGTGGTGCTGGTGGAAAAGGGAAAATAATATTCATGTATTTCAACCTACTTGGCCAGATACTTTCAAATAGTCGCATAACATCAGTTAATGGAAACGTCATCCTTTCACAATATTTTCTTATCAACATTTAGAAAATATTGTGCAAATCTGTAATGGAAACCAGGCTATTGTAATGTAAAATAAAGTAAAAAGAGTTATGAGAAAGTTATGGAATAAGAAGCAAAAGAAAAAAATACACTCAAATATATATATAATATATTTTAGTACACACGAAAAATAGGAAAATAAAAAATAGACATTAACTCTACATTAGTGCAGGAATTATCTAGGCCATGCTAACAAGCTAATCCATTAGTGCTCACATGTACTGTAGTACTGAATCATTCATACTGAAAAGTATTGATATAAATAGTTTAGTGTAATTAAAAATGAATTGTTCTGCCCAATGTTTGCTTGTCCTGTACATTTTTATACATATCAGAGTATTGCACTATTAGCTTAGCAACATGCTAATGTCAGACTGTACTGAAATCAATTAAGCTGTGTTCTCTCTTGCAAGCACTATTTCTGTGGCATGTGGAGTTGTTGCCTATGTAAAGCATGTCAAATTGATCACTTAAAAGGGTCTGTGCGAGTTAGATTGCAGCCTTATTTTGTATTTCACTGCGTTTCCTTTCCGTTGTTTTTCTTTGTAAACATGCTCTAGACAAATGTGTTTGACCAATGCGCTTTTGTTTGCAGCATCTCTAACATGACACAGTGGTTCGACAGCCCTGCAAAAACACATTCTGTGTGAATGGCCCCTTAGGCAGCTCACTTGGTTTTGGAACAGCTATATAGACTATTATATTTGCAAGCATTGGCGCTCCACAGGAAGTGTATTGGATGGATTGGTGGAAAGTAATAACCAAACAGACTTTATGTGCCCCTGGGTAACTCTGTGTTTGTGTTTGTATAAAGTACATTGTGTTTGTTTGCACAAGTTTCATTATGCTAAGAGCTTGTAAATTATCTTTTAATACTATATTCTTAAGGTAAACATAGCCTCAGTCAGTGAGTTGTATCTTATTAGCATATTAGCATTTGTATTTTCCTGATGGATTTTCTCATCATCTTCTTGTTTTGGATACATTTTGTGAATATTTATACAGCTAGGCTGTTGGAACGAGAGAATTTTGCTGCTTCTGTTGCTGGTTTAGCTGAACACAGTAATATGTGTTAATGGCCCATGCACAGATGGACAGCGGGTTATTGCGATGCACTCGCCACTTGTCATAAACCCCAAGCAAACTGAACCACCATGCATAATGGATACAAATTAGGACATTGGATTTCAAAGCAGCACGTTTCATTCCCAACCACATTGTTGATGGTGTTTTTTTTTCCTCTACAGGTTTACGATATATAATTGTTATTTAAATGGCTTTTGCAGTTGCATTGGCACCGTGATAGATGGTGGCATTAAAATAACACGCACATAGTGCATGTACCTGTGAGGTTTATGTATGTCTGCGTCGCAAAATACATGGAGTGAGTCTCTCCACTGATTAAACAAATTGTATTGCTGTAATTAAACAGCTAGTCATCAGTGTCAAAGGGCTGCTTTTGAGAGAAAACAAACATTTTGCGTATTAAAGCTTTAATGACTTCATAAGATCTTGTCAACAAGGAGAGTTAAGATTCTTAAGGTTTAGTACTATGATACAGAAAAAAAAAATTTTTTTTTAAATGTTTTTTCCTCACAATGTATTCTGAATTATATTGTTTGGTAGGAGGGACGATTCTGGGCTTCTGGTTTATAAAGACCACTTACCGGTCAGCCAAGTGGCTGTCGGGGACACAAATCGACCCGGCTCGGAGGCCAAGCTGACTGTGGGACCTCTCCGTTGCTATGGAGACCGTGAGTCTATTTCTTTCTCCTTAAATAATATCTAGCTTTGGCTCACAAAAATACAGCTTTTGGATTAATAACGAATAACTGCACATAGACATCTAATTATGTGGTTTTAATGCTTTATTAAATTATGTAAACAGTTAAATGTTGTTTGCATATTATTCTGAGTGAGCACTGTTGTTGTTTTTTGTCCTTTGCAATATGTGAAAGCAGCTTTCTTCTTCTGGTATAGTTACTGTGTACAAGGCTATGAATCTTTGATGTCTTCACATGGTAGCCTTGCAATTAAAAATCTTCCACTCTTGAAATATGTTCTTATAATCTGTATTGCCAAAGGATTTGTTTTAATGGCATCTTCTTTAAATAGACATTTAGCATTTTTCAAGGTCAGCCCATTGTCTGCAGCACTCTGAAAGAGGACATAGGACGTAACTGTCCCGAAGCTGTGATCGCCAATCAAACTTTTCAATCATCATTACATCCCATAGAGGCCCCCTGCCACTCATTTTTAAAAATTGGTGTCAACAGCCAGCTTGCCATATCTTCATAAAAATTATCAGTTTTTTTCCCTCTGAGTAATTGTGAGGAAGGCGAATGAGAAAACTTGTTTTGTTTTTTTGTGAATCAGATGCAATTATAAATGCCCAAGTTTCACCAGAGCGAAACAGAGAACCCAAGGGTAAAATACAGAGCCATCCCCCACCATCATCACCATGTGCAATTATGCATTTTTATGCCTCATTATTCCTGTTAATTGCATCTGGCTTATTACTTAGATCAGGTGCATTCGATTACACTCACCTGTTAGACAAGAGCGTCAACAGCTGTTTTTTTCCTCCTTTTTTCCTGTTGTTCCCACACACCTGTGACTGGAAGCTATTTGTCCTATTATTCCGTTTTCTTGCAATTTAGGGCATGTAATACTTTGTTTTCATCAGGTTCTTCCAACTACTGGACATATAGACATAGTTGGATATATAAGCCAGTAAAGTACATGATCAGAGATTGTCAGTACATCTCAAATTTGTCTGCTTAGCCTGAGCAAACTGAAATTATTGAGATCACTTTTGTGCCCTTGATCGAGGCATTTATGCCCAAATGACATCAAGAGAGCAGTGCCGGTAATAAGGGTACTACAAATAATCAGATGAAATTCTCTGCTAAATAACAATTTTCCCTATGTGTTTTATTTCAATTGCACAGTTATCTGTGCTAATCAGCAGCCACAAACTGCACGGAGCCACTTAGAAAATACTGCACCTCCTGGTCTGGAAACATAATCATTGCTCGTCAGGGGGTCCCACGAATCAGGGCTGAGTCTGCTATTATTTATTCATTTCTTCATATATTCAGGGCTTTAGTAGGAAGGGAGCAGAGCAGTAGTGCATTAATGCAGAAAGCCAGCCTCACTATGGTAATGCTGCATATAAATGTTGCTCTTAGCCACCTGCATGTGCACAAGAAGAAAGTTATAGGCCTCTGGACAGTCTGCACCTCACCCATGAGGCCCCTCTGGGCTTGCATTTATGCTGCACAGCGTAATGGTTGTCTCACCGCTGTTGGGTTTCTGCTCAAGTCTGCAAATGCCTTCTAGCATGGGTCCAGCAATCCCCTAAAGACTTGTTTGTTTTTGCACTCATTATTTATTTACTGCGAAGTCTCAAAATTAGGTAATTGGATGCACAGACTGAATGCCAATGTGTTTAGGAGCCTTAATGTGAAAATAATATGAGAAACCACTGCTGCTTTATAGCAGTCCAGTTCTATTAGGTTCAGAAATCAAACTTGAGATAATTTCAGATACTCTTCCACTAAAAATCTTTGCTTGCCCCTAATGGACTCCTGTATATTTCCTGTAAGAATACAAACCACATCCACATTTCCCGCAAGCGGGTCTGTAAGATTCATAAGATTCAATAACATTATGCTATTTCTGTCAGGACCACTATCAGTATCAGTGTGAACTGACCACCACACAGAATATGAAGAATATCATAAACTTTAGGAGTTAGTTTAAGGCCTCGTCCACACGGAGACGCGTTTAGCTGTATACGCATACATTTTGTATCGTATAGGTGTTTCGTCCACACGGATCTGGCGTTTTGGGAGAGTGAAACCCATATTTTTTTAAACCGGGTCCCAGAGTGGATAAATCTGAAAACGCCGCCCTTGCGTTTTCGTGTGGACAGCGAATCCGTATATTTTCTGAAACGATGACGTCATCAGCCCACATCTTGCCCCTAGTCAGACACTGCTACGTCACGTAACAGCAAAAACAACATGAACAAACACTGAACGATTGTCTTTTTATTAACTAATATTAACACAGATTAATAAATGTATTGTTCCATGTTCGTTTGTATACCGCGCGCAAGATTTATGCGCATAGTCCAAGTCTTCTTCTCCGTTTTTAGTGTATCTCTGTAGCAGAATTACAGCGCCACATACTGGTCTGGCATGTATACTTTATGTTTGTAATATACAGCATTTTCAGAACAAAAATGCAAAAATTTTACTGCAAAATTCGGAATGGTCCATGCTCATAATGGCTGACATAGGAAAATTGGGCATTGTTTGATTCGGTATGGCACTCCGAATCTAACGAGATCAGTCTTATGGTCAAACTGTTCAGAAATTATATACAAATATTAACTTTTTTATATCCTTTGACCAGGTGGCACTGTGCCGAAACTACTCATGTGCCCTCAGGTCATGCTTGGTATAACACGCTCCAAGTGTGGTCAGAATCCTCTAGAGGGTTGGGAAAAAATTGTCTATTTTTGTGCGAATTTTGTCAAATTCATTAATGCACTTTATGAGAATGGTTTGGTCTATCAGAAATCTCTTGATAACTTTTTGCCAGCATTGTCTTTGGTGAAAATAAGACAAACCATCTAATAAATTTTGCTTCCAGACCTTACGCTTCAAAAGTTATTAGCAGAAATATGAGTGCAGATTTGGCCTATTGGTGGCACTAGAGAGTTAACGACTCCAAATTTGCTATGGTTAATATTGAGACTGTCTTCTATCTGTGTGCCAAATTTCATAACTTTCCCGCAAGCAGCTCTATGGGCTGCTGTAGACTTCCAGAGCGGAAGAAGAAGAAAATGTATACAGTAGGTGCCTAAGCACCTTCGGTGCTTGGCCCCTAATTACTGTTTTTACTGTATTTTTTGACCAAATAAATGCAGTGTTGATGAACATAAGAGGCTTTTTTTCTAACAGTGAAGAGGTTAATAATCTGAATGACTTGTTAGTGGCTAGTTTTATTGCTGTTTTAGCAGTATCTGGTGTGTCCTTTTAGGTGTGCATATATTATATTATGCTTTCTTTGCAGTGGTTGTTGGCATAGTTGGTTAATTAGTAGTGGGAGTAATTTGTATTCTCGCAGACAGATGCACTTCAGTAGAAGCAGCTGGCATTTAATGGCAAAGTGTTTAATTTCTGCACAACCAGTGACAACAAACAGAATTGGCTACAAACTGACGCCATCGAACTAAGCTGGAAATTGGCATATCGGACTGTTCACATAAAAATATAATGTTAGTTTGGAAAATGTTATGTTTTGAAAAAGAAATCATAATTTTTTCCATGTATAAATAATCTAATCAAGATTAATAAAAGGGTTCTACTGTTGTGATTAGAAATGTGTCCAGTCGTTTTTGTACTTGCTTAAATGCTCAAGAGAAGCGCTGGATTCAGTGAGTAGTTTAGTTAGTAGTTTAGTGCCCTCAAAACTTCAACAAAAAAAAAAGGAAGATGGGTTTCTCATTTACTCAAATCAATTAATCTCCGTTGCTGTGCCACGGCGTAGGACATACGCCATCATCTTCAGACAGGTTGCATAATTAATACTCATTAATATCCGAGAGAAGGAATAAAGATAACAAACAAAATGATGATTTAATGATGCATCTTGCCAGGCTATGATGTGCTGTGACTTCAGACCACTGGCTGCTTTGCAAATTAATTGAGATAGATAACCTGTCAGTATTAAAGGAATATGATACCCCCGCCTAACGAAGCAGTTGCTAGAAATTATAAATTAGTGTGCCACGTGCAATGTGACGGCAATTCCGTGATATGTGAAAAATATTGCATACATCTCATTACGATGCATTAGACATTTTACATCTGAGTAGTTTTCCTGTTTGATTGATAAGACTTATGTTCAGAATGGAATTATGGGACTCATGAATAACTACAAGACATTTCATGGCTAAGTGAACGACATCGCTGATAGGAAGTTCCATCTTCATTGCAAAAATATTGTATTAGCTGCAGTTAAAACCTAACCTTGGGGTCAGACTGGAATCCTATACTTTGGTCATGCTCCAACTGTGGCCAAATTGGATGATATTTGCATGGTCACAGTTTAAAATTAGAGTTTAACATCGTGCAACTGGGGCCGTAGTCTATGAGTAGTTTTAATGATTAAGTCATTCAATTTAAAAATGATAAAAATTACGAAATGATGCTCTGAATAACTTGAGTTTGACTCAGTTTATCTTTCCAAAATGTCCTGTAATATCCTGCAAGCATACGGTTAAGATCCCTGACATTTTTCGACATATTGTCTGGGTGCAGTTATAGAAAATGGCTTAATTATGAAATAGAAATACTTACCGGGGAAAAAATCATTTGAACTGTTATGTCCCCTCAATTCCCAGCTCCCTGAGCCCAAAATAACATGAAATAAGCTGAAGTCACAAACTCTCACATTGCTAGCTTAGTATTTAACCAGAGATGATGCAAACAGGAGAGCTGCAGGTATACGATTCATCAAAAATAGCATTGATTCCAACTAGATCGACCAGTAAATTATCATCAGCGATGAGGATGTTCAGTGTTGCTTAGTTACTGAATCACTGAGCCATGGTGATGCTCTCATGCCGTTTCTCATGCGTTCGTGATTGGCTTACACCTGGAGACTAATGAAGGACTAATTCTGGATGTGATGTGTGTCGTATGCCCAAATTGCCAGAAAGTATCCTCACCTGATTGCATTAGATCAGTTGAAGTCAAGAAGTAGCATTTCACCTCTGCATTCAGTCTTTTCTGAGGTGATGTCACTTTTATAATGCTTATGAAATCTATTAATATCACCCTGAGCATCAGGTCTATTAGACACTGAAAGTGAATAACATGTATAATAAAAGGTCTTTTTGTCTCCAGCTAAAAGGAAACCTGCTGTTTGTGTCATTATCAGGAAGTATACGCAAATGAAATCTGCAAGTAGCAGGTGAGCATGTCTTTATTGTGCATCAGCCTGAATTACCTTTACTTAATATCACAATGAAGACTGTTGTTTGCAGGTTTTGTACAGTAGGCAAGAGAAAACGGGGTTAGTTGTCACATTTTACTCCAGTGAATATTTCTCAGATAAGTTTATTTTCAAAAGGCAGGTTCTTTTTTAGGTTTTCTTTCATATTTCCACCACTAACGTCCAGAAAAAAATACTTATATATATTATATATTATATATTTTATTTTATTTTATTCTATTTTAAGAAATAATACTTTTCAGCAAAGATGCATTAAATTGATTAAAAGTGACAGTAAAGATTTTTACATCGTTATTATTTCAAATAAATGCTGCTCTTTTGAACTTACTATTCATCAAATAATCCAGAATCTATCATGGTTTCCTCCAAAAAATATTATTGTGAAATATTAATACAATTTAAAATAACTGTTTTCTATTTTAATATATTTTAAAATGCTATTCCTGTGATGTAAATCTGAATTTTTGACCAAATAAATGCAGCCTTGATACTGACAGCATATGAGACTTTTCAAAAAATGTTATTGGCATTTTATAGGCTTTTCAACAAAATTTGAAGAGAAAAACTATTATGAAATAACAAAATAATTCCTGAAAGAGCTAACATGTAAATAGTAACATGGAAAAATATCTAACTATTTTCTGGCCAACTGTAATTCCATTAATAAACTGTACTAGATATGAAAGACCAAAAGAAATGTGACCCAGACCTTAAGAAGTACTGTCTCTCCTTCAGTACATATATGATATATATCTATAAAATAATAAATTACTGAGATGCATTGCTTCTGACAACCGGTCCCATCTCCTCTATTTATTTTGTTACCATTAGACTAATTATGACTCAGATCAGCAGTCCTGCTTTTAAAATTAATGTGATATTTACTTTCCTTAATCCTTCCTTTTTTTTTTCAATCATCCTATTTATTTTGCATTTAGAATGACGAATGATTTCCATTATAGGCCTGGTTTGCAGACTGTGAATGTTCCCTGCTAGATGAAAAGAACTCATCTGTGCCATACAATTTTAAAGCATCTCTTCAGAGCTGTTGACACAGAAAAGTTTCAGTAGGTGCTTGCTAACAACTCAGAAGTACACCTGACATTTGACATCATCCTTTGTGATAACAAATGACAGCTTCGCAATTTATGAGAAAAAGTTCATCTCATTCATAAGGTGTAATCAGCAGGGGTTCATCTCCACTTTAGAAAATAGACAAGAAAATACTTCTGTTCTTTGGGCACTCATAGCACTGCCAAAGTTTGCCAATCAAACCGTTTTTTGCGGTAGTTTACAAACAATTTTTATTCACATTAATGAGCTCACGGGGTAATTTAGATTACAACTGGTTGCTGTCCGCCTGCCCTAGACCCAAACAAAGGTTAACTATCATAGTTAATGAGATGAGTGGAAAAATCTGACACTGTTCTGCTCAATTCATCACCGTGCCACGAGTAAACACTTTTTAATGACCTCTGATCCAGCCGTCTATTGTAAAGGTGCCATCTGGTGGACTGGCAGCACCACATATCCTGTCAAATAATAGATGAGCAGCAAAATTAATTCTGGGGTTTAGCTGGATTTGAACGTTGTATACGTTCTGCTTCTGAGATTATCTTATAAGGGCTTTAAAGTGTTTCAAATCTTGATTTTCATGCAGCTCAGTCAGACGTGATTAATTTATAATCAAAATATGACATTTATGATTTCACAAACCCTCCAGACTTGTCCAGCTATGTTCTGTTGTCAGTTTTAGGTCAATTTAGTGTGTAAGAACAAATATCAGGAAAAAATATCAGGAACAGGCATGTTTAGCTTGCACAAATCTTCACATTCTAACTTTCTGTCTGTGTGAGAACTTTCTCTAGCACCTCACCTGCTGGGTTTGAAATAAAGGAAAGAGTAATTTTTCTAAACCAAAATGACCTCACACGTCCCAGGATCCTGTCAAAAGGGCATGATTGGATGCTGTTGAAAACCTCTTCACAGAAACACATGGCACCATTCACACCTGCAAAACACATTCTTCCCTTCGCTCACTTCACTGCTGGGTCAGTCCTCAGGGTGAAGCTGTGATTTGGGCTCACCGTGGAGAGCTTGCTTTGATGGGAAAGACTTCAGATTTAGCTGCATTTACAGTCACTATATAGCCTCTGGTTGTTTTACCATTTTTTGATAGCTGTTAAAGATGGTACATCTTTTCTTTCCCCTCTTCCCCTGGTTGAAAATTATAACGAGGAGACATTATAGTTTGCAGAGTCCAAAATAAACTTTTAGCCATATCATTTTTACCTGTCATAAATATTTATTTCTGGCCAAAAAATTATTCGTGTGTGTGTATGTGTGTACTGGTTTATATATCCTGGTGGGGACTTAAACCTGACTACACACAGACTCATGGGGACTTGTGTCACGGTGGGGACCTAAATTGTGGTCCCCACGGGTACAAAAGCTTATAAATCATACAGAATTAAGTTTTTTGAAAATCTAAAAATGCAGAAAGTTTCCTGTGAGGGGTAGGTTTAGGGGTAGGGTTGGTGTAGGGCAATAGAATATACGGTCTGTACAGTAGAAAAACCATTACGCCTATGGAGAGTCCCCACAAGGATAGCAAACCAGACATGTGTGTGTGTGTGTGTGCGCGCATTTTTGTGACATGAGGACACAAATTTGTATAATGACATGGATGGGTATGACATAGCCTAGGTATTACAAGGAGAAGGTGACTTATGAGGACATTACCCCATGTCCCCATTTTTCAAAACGCTTATAAATCATACAGAGTGAGTTTTTTTGAGAAAGTATGCATGCACAAAGTTTCCTGTGAGGGGTAGGTTTAGGTGTAGGGTTGGTGTAGGGCAATAGCACATACAGTTTGTACAGTATAAAAACCATTTACGCCTATGGAATGTCCCCACAATTCACAAAAACAAACGTGTGTGTGTGTGTGTGTGTAATGTTTTTGAAGTCTCTTATGCTCTTATGCTCGCTAAAGCTGCATTTTTTTTATTAAAATTGCAAAAGTAAAATAGCAAAGTAAAATATAAACTATTATTTGAATTTCTGTGTTATATTTGAATATTTTTAAAATGTGATGCAAAGCTGAATTTTCAGCATCATTGCACCAGTCTTTAGTGTCACATGATCCTTCAGATATCATTCTAATATGCTGATTTGTTGCTCAAGAAACATTTTATTATCAATGTTGAAAACGGTTGTGCTGCTTAATATTTCTGTGGAAACCATTATAATTTTTTTTTTTTTTTTGCTGTTGTTGGACCGAGGCTCTGGAATAGTCTTCCCTTTTATCTGAGATCCCTGTCCTCTGTACATGAGTTTAAATCAAAGTTAAAGTCTTATCTTGTGGCCCGAGCATTTAGCAACTCTTAATTATGTTTTATTCTCATTATGTCTTATATCTTTCTTTCTTTTATATCTTGTGTCTTAGTTTTATACTCTGTAAAGCACAGTGGTCAACTCCTGTTGTGTTTATTTGTGCTTATAAATAAATTAAATTAAATGAAATTAATTTTTTAGCATTACATTGTTATTGAAAACCAGGACAATATCACTGAATTTTAAAATTAAACTTATGGAAATTATTGAAACATTATTTTGATTAACTATTAATTATTATATTGTTATTTTAAAATCAAATGTATATTGTGGATATAATTTTTATAGCTATATTGATAAATAGATAAATTATAGTTGAATAAAATATTTAATTGGTTAGAAATTGCTCTTTGTGAGTGTGTTCTCAAGAAAAAAATGTTGATTAATAATTATTATCTTAATAATATCAATATACATGTCAAATATCAATAAACACATGACTGAAAAAGTCATTGGTCAAAAGAGCTATTATAGGAAACTTGTAACAAATTCAGGGTCAGTTGTGGTTTTATTCACTCACCAAAGCCAGTTTTTGGCACAGTTTTTGGTGCTACTGTACTGTAAGTGTTCGTTTTGGACCCTGAAAGTGTGTGTATCTTAAGCTGTTGTTGGTGTGAAATATGTTCGCATAATGTTGATGCCAATGCAGGCCACAGTCAGAAGCTTAGATTTAGTCTCTTTTTGAGTTAAAGGCCTAGGCATTTGATATTGTGAACAAACTAGAAAAAACTATGGTCTCAACACAGGAATATCATGGAGACTGACAGCGCCCAGAGTCAATAACAGGCCTGCTTACTGATCTGTCAGTCAAATGTCAGAGCACCAGCACCATGTAATTCAGTACAACTGATTCTAATGCCTCCTGACCGCCAGGATATGACCTGAGATTGGAAGGTCTGAGCATTTATTCTACATGGAAATCCAGTGTTTGTCCCTTCCTGAGTATAATGTTCAGTTCCTGTAAATGCAGTGTTGTGTTGATGGCTTCAGGTGTGGAGTTGATATATTGAGTTTTTCTTTCTCTGCTACAGGGACGTGTCCAAAACTCCATACACCGTAAACTGTGATTGGCCGTCTCCCAAGTCAGTGGTGGAACTTGCTTGATTTAGCTTCTTTGGTTTAAACTGGAGCAAGTAGCAGTGTAAAGAAATGAAAGTTGGGTAGCAATTTTGTTGATTTGCATGGCCGCATGAGCCTCTGCTGATCCATTAAATACGTTTTTAGATTATTTAAAAAATATATTATTACATGTATTATTTATTATTAAAAAAAGAAGAAAAATAAATTAATGAATGGTAATTTAATGCAATTTAATAAACAAACTAAATTGATAATATATAAACACAGTAAAATATTGTACAGTAGAGTGAATTTATTTTCAGAAGAAAATACCAATACTCACATTTCTTAAATATTTCTCAAATGTGATTTAAAAACAATTCTGTTTATACAATATATGCGAATACAATATTTTTATTATTGTCAGTCGTATGTGCTTTGCCGTATTAATGTTAATAGTTAATTTACATTGATCAAAAATAAAAACTCCTTAATAGTAATAATAATAATAATAATTCATTTTAAATGATATTCAACTATATAAATTCCCTAACAGTAATAATAATAATAATAATAATAGTAATAATTGTTAATTTGAATGAAATCTAACTATAGAAATTCCCGAACAGCAATAACAATAATAATAATTGTTAAATTATATGATAATCAACTATAGAAATTCCCTAACAGTAATAATAATATTAATATAAGAATAATGATTCTTCGCGATGGCGCCGACGCTGATGGCTGCCTCCGTGGCGTGCTCCGTGGCGTGCTCCGCAGTTGTAAATAGTAATAATTGTTAATTTGAATGAAATCTAACTATAGAAATTCCCGAACAGCAATAACAATAATAATAATAGTTAAATTATATGATAATCAACTATAGAAATTCCCTAACAGTAATAATAATAAGAATAATAATATAAGAATAACGATTCTTCGCGATGGCGCCGACGCTGATTGCTGCCTCCGTGGCGTGTTATATCCCTGCAATCAGTTTCACCAGAGACGAATTGCTGGACATTCGGAAGTACACACCACCCGATATTTCACTGGTTTTCGATTATTCTGATGTTTTGCTGGACATTGTAGTCGGGGGAGCTGCGGCGCTGATCAAACGCTGCAGGACGCGCAGACGGGGGAAGCAAGCCGGCGCCCTCGTGAAGCTCAGGCAGCGCGGATTCAGAACGCCGTTGCCTAGCATCCATCTGGCGAACCTCCGCTCTCTACCCAACAAAACGGACAAATAAGGATTTTTCAAACTCTGCTGCTGAAAGACGCCATTCCAGACAGCGCTTGAGTCTCCCAGGCTTTCAGCTGTTCAGAGCGGATCGCGATGCAGAATCAACGGGGAAATCACGCGGTGGCGGGACATGCTTTTACATCAATGAGAGGTGGTGTACAGATGTAACTGTGTTAAAACCTGTCACAGGCAGGAGCTGCTGAAACAGTTCTACTCTGCTATCATTGAATCCATCCTCTGCACTTCAATAACTGTCTGGTTCAGCTCAGCTACCAAATCTGACCTCAGAAGACTACAGAGGGTAGTCCGGACTGCTGAGCGAATCATTGGTACATTGGTACTCCCTTCTCTCCAAGAACTGTACTCATCCAGAGTGAGCAAAAGGACTAGCAAAATCACTCTGGACCCCTCACATCCAGCACACTCCCTCTTTGAACTGTTGCCATCTGGTCGACTCTACAGAGCTCTGAGCACCAGAACGGCCAGACACAGGAACAGTTTCTTCCCTCAGGCAATCCATCTCATGAACACTTGACAATAACTGTGGAACACACACTATTTATTCACTCATACACTTATTTATCTAACACACATACTCATACATATTCAATTTGCACATAATATACCTGTACATACAACTATCTATTGTGTAATATACCTGCACATACAACTGTCAATTTATATATTTTTATTCCTTATTTACTTGTTCTATTTTTTTATT
>NW_015662000.1:951428-961915 GCF_001515625.1 Sinocyclocheilus rhinocerous | reverse complement strand
TATTTATCTAACACACATACTCAGTCTATATTTCAATTTGCACATAATATACCTGTACATACAACTGTCTATTGTTCTATACCTGTACATACAATTGTCGATTTGTATATTTTTTATTCCTTATTTACTTGTTCTGTTTTTTGTTGTTGTTGTTCCGTCACTGTCATTCTGTTACACTGTGGAAGCTTCTGTCACGAAAACAAATTCCTCGTATGTGTAAACATACCTGGCAACAAAGCTCATTCTGATTCTGATTCTGATTCTGATTCTGATAATAATCTGTGTCACTTCAGAAATCATTCTAATATGCTGATCTGGTGCTCAAAAAAACATTTATTTTTATTATCAATGTATCAAGGTATTAACATCTTTTACATTACATTTAAAACAGTTATGCTTCTTACTACTGTGAGACTGCCTCTCATATGTGCCATTGTAAAAATGTGAAAAAGTCTGGACGCATCACTGCTTTGCTGTTGTTTACAAGTGTGGCTCATGCGGCTGGTATACTATAGTAGGGCTGTCTACTCCATTTGCCTGTACTAAGACAGGGAGACAGAAAGTGAGGAAGGTGGCTTTAAAGAAAGAGCAAGTGCTCAGTAAATGTCAGATATAAAGCGTGTGTGACGAAGACTGGCCTTTGTGTTTGGTCTCAATGGAGCCTACTGTTTAATAGAGACCTGAGAGAGCTTGTGATCATCCAGCCGGCACAGGAGTGGTCTAATATGCGCCCACTCACCACTGTGGCATCAACACGGCTGCAATTATGAAAGCGGGTTGAATCAAACACTGGTGTGTGTTTTGCTTTACCCCGTGCTGAGCGTTTGGCTTTACTGTCATGAGTGCTCACGCTCAGATGCAGAAGCGAAAATGGAAACACAGAGTCAAGTGAACGCTCATCACAGCTGCAGTTCAAATGTCTTGTTCGATAAGATGGAAATGTAATTGTGTTGCAGATGCATGAATGCCACTGATGATGATGTGGTGCAATAACCTTAACACATAGATAGACATTCAGACAACATTGAAAGTATCAGATACAAAATCTAATTTAAAAAGATTATTTCTTTCTTCTGCAGAATGCAAAAGAAGATTTTTTTTTTTTAAATGTCCATGCAATGAATATTAATGGTGTTCCAGTGCATTAACTTGCATTGTACTGATGACAAGTAAATAAATTAATTAATTAATTTAAAAATTAAAATAAAAAATAAATAAAATCGAAATATCTTCTTTTACGTTCCACAGAAGAAATAAATTCATGCAGATGATTTGAAAATCTGGATAGTAAAAATATGAATGGTATTATAATGTTATACTAAAACTAAAATTAAAATAATGGGAAAAACCCTTAAGATAACATGTAGAAAGAAAAAAACGCATCTTAAGCACACAGAATAACATAAGTGGACTTTTAACGATTAATTGATTATGAAATTGTTGCATCCATAATTGTAATTGCGATTCGAAATTCGATTAATTGTGCAGCCCTAATATGATTTTTATTGGATTCAGTACAATTCACCAAAAATCAAACTTAAAACAGTTAACCTTTAACATTAATGCTTTTCAAAATACAAAAAAAGTAATTATGAAATCACACTATTTAACAAGAATATTGTAAAAGCAGTAAGACTTTAACAATAATGCTTTTCAACATTACAAAAAAAAGTAAATGTGAAACGCACTATTTTAAAAAATCTGGTAAAAACAGTAAAACTTTAGCATTATTACTTCTCATACATTACAAAAATGTAAACATGAGAACTTATGATTATAAACACAATTTTTTTTATATTTGTTTTTCACAAAATATGAATATTATAAACAGTATTTTAAGTATATTTTTGTTTTTATATAGAAATTTCACATATTCCACAACACCTCAAAGTGCCAAAACTTTTCAGGCATGTTTATGACCCTAAATGAGAAAAGTCACACAATATTAAGAAAAACATGCTACATTAAACAGCACTTCCAACAACTCAAAAATGTGTTGCGGGTCAAATTGATTAATGAAGATATAAAACAATCTATTCTATGTTATCGCTGATTTTTCTGAACCCTTCTTGAACAGAGGATCAGCCCATCTGACTTTCCTGTGACTTTAGTTGGGCTGTACGTTTAGTTGGCCCTTATTTCCCTCATTTGGTGGCTGTTAACACATTTCAGAGCCGTCACACTCCTGGGGTCTGTATAAGGTAAACAGCATCTGTGCTGCTGATAAATGAGCTGTCTGTCACATGTTTGCTTTTATCACCCCAATTGAACAGCACTGAGGTCTTCAGAGACCACTTGCTTCATACATTTGTTTCTTAGAGTGAAAACCCAGAAGAATCCTTTGGAAAACAAATAAGTACTTTAAGTGGGAGATACACTTACTAATATTTTTTTTTTCTTTCAACCAGTAAGCTGCTTAAAAGAATAGCTCACCCAAAAATGAAAATTTGCTGAAAATGTACTCACCCTCAAGCCATCCAAGATGTAGATGAGTTTGTTTCATCATCCAAACAGGTTTGGAGAAATTAAGCATTACATCACTTGCTCACCAATGGATCCTCTGCAGTGAATGGGTGCCGTCAGAATCCGAACAGCTGATAAAAACATCACATCACATCACATTTTGATGTGAGAGGACAACAAAAATTATACATTTCCCAAAGGAACAACTCATCTACATCTTGGGTGGCCTGAGGGTGAGCAATTTTTCAGCAAATTAAATTTTTGGGTGAACTATTCATTTAAGCTAAAGGTGCTAAAGCTGAGATACAAACTGCTGAACCTCTGGCAGATTACACATTTAATTTAATGTCAAAGTTTAAAATAAAAAGACTGACATAGTATTTTCTTGCAAAACGTACTTTGATCATCTTAGAAAAATCATTTTACAGTGCAATTTATAAGCCCCATAACCATAAAGGTGCTTTGGATATGAATTGTCAACTAAATGAAGAATAGTAAAACTTGAATCAAAGTAGTGAAAACTTTATTTCTAGGTCTGTCACGGCCATTCACCCTCCGGTCCCTACGGTCATGTCCTTCAGCTGTTCATGGGTCACGGTCATGTTGCAGGGTGAATGCTTTTGCAACTTCCACCTTCCTGGCTGAAGGCTGCAGGTTGTTTACTGTATGTTGTATCATCCATCTTCCCCTCAGTCCTGACAAACACTCCCTGTTCCCGCCTAAGAGAAAAACAAGATGCTGTTATCACTACGCTTCACTGTAAAAATGCTGCTTTTTGGAGTGTAAGATATTTTGGGCCTTCGCCTGATGTACGCTTTTGCAAAACACTCCAGTTGCAGAATTTTATAGTACTTTAGCACAGCATAAATAACACTCTACACTCTTAAAACTAAAGGTGCTTCACAATGCCATAGAAGAACCTTTTTGTCTAAATGGTTCTATAAAGAACCTTTAACATCTGAAGAACCTTTCTGTTTCACAAAAGGTTCTTTGTGGCGAAAGAAGGTTCTTCAGATTATAAAAAGGTAAGAAAAAGATGGTTCTTTAAAGAACTTTTGACTGAATGGTTCTTTGTGGAACCAAAAATGGTTCTTCTATGGCATCGCTTGAAGAACCCTTTGAAGCACCTTTATTTTTAAGAGTATATGTGGTAAATAACACTCAACACCGTTGTGATATTGCTTAGAAAAGACCTGTGCTTTACTATAAAGGATGCAGCTGCTTCGGAATTGCTATCAGTCTGTTTGTAGGAGGCCTGATAACGCTGCACTATGCTCCACCACTTGAAGCTATTGAAGTGATTTTATTCTCTCATTTTTTATTTTAAGTTGTTGCATCTGTCCAGTTGTAGCATATAGTTTGCTGCAAAACACACTTCCAAGCTGTGCAATCCTCTAGAAAGCTGCTATTTTTTGCATGTTTCACAAAATTATACACTACCATTCAAAAGTTTGGGGTCAGTAAGATGTTTTTGAAAGAAGTCCCTTATGCTCACCCAGCTACATTTTTTAGATACAGTAAAAAAAACTGTAATTTGAAATATTATTACAATTTAAAATATTTTAGCAAAGCAAAATTTTCAGCAACCATTACATTCACAAATCATTCTAATATGCTGATTTGATCCTCATATCAAAAATAAAATATTACTTATTATTATCAATGTTAAAAACAGTTGTGCTGCTAAATATTTCCGTGGAAACCTTTTTTGTGAACAGAATTTATTTTAAATATAATTTTTTGTAACATTTTTAAAAGTCTTTACTATCACTTCAAAGCATCATTTGCTGAGTAAAAGTATTAAGTTGTTATGGAAAAAGAATGGATATTGTTATTTTGGAATAAAATTTATTTTAGGGATATCATATCATAGGTATATTGATATATAAATAGATCATCTTTTTAAATAAAATATTTAATTAGTTAGAAATTGCTTTTTGCTCTTTGCTTTCTCAATAAAATATTTTTTTATAATTCTTATATCGATATACATGTCAAGTAAACAATATGACTGTTCAATAAACATATGACTGAAAAGTTATGAAAAAAAATCAAGGAAATTCATTGGTCAAAAGATCTACTGTTGGGACCTTGTAATAAAGTCAGCGGCCAACTGCAGTTTTATTCACTCACCAAAGCCAGTTTGTTTGTTATTTTTATTTGTTTTAGTTTATTATTAGGCTTTTTGTCTATGAATGTAAAAACTATTCACTGTACATGTAAGAAACCGACATTACCAGCAACATCTGTGGATTTGGCTCTGGCCCTGAAATTGCCTCTAGTTTTATATCCACATCTGCTATCACATCCCCATTTAAAGGCAAATCTGCTCTAAAGCGTTGACTCATGTTGGTTCCTCAAAGGAACAGTTTTCCTCTGTGCTGTCCAAAAGAACTGCTGTTATGTCCAACTTTACAAGTTTCACTCTTTGGCATAGAGAACATGCTACTGTAGCTGAATGAAACATTGGCAAACCGTAACGCTCAGTCAGCGAATTAATAATCAGCATGCATTTGTCATCTGAAATATACTTTGCATGTCTACACCATCCCTTACTAACATTATGCATCAATGTAAATCTGTTTGAAGTGCTTCACAGCCGAACACCTCAGCTGTCGTTGTCCTTGACTCTGTTAAAGCGAAATGCTCAAAGAACGTCCAAACATTCATTCACTTTTGTCACAGCTCAAGAACACTCCAAATCTTATTGAATCGGTTAAAAAAATCACATCTGGACATCACTCAAAACTCCTAACCGAAAAAAACAACAATCCTAACCAGAAGTGACACGCGTGAAATTGAGATGCTTTGAAACAATCTGTGTAACATTCCATTTCAAACACAAGATTGTAATCCTTCACTGAGGAAGGACAGCGAGGCTCATCTACAGAGTGAACTGTGAATTGTTTCACTGCTTTTTACTGCCTGGCGAGAGCAATATTTAATCAGCCACATCTACCGCCTTATTAGCCTGATTTAAAAACGGCCCACGTCGTTCCAAAAAACACCAGCTCCCATTGAAAATTCAATTAAACGAATAATTAAATGAGTATGCGCTGGAACATTGGGTGTTAATGGACGGAGCTTTAAGGACAGACTGAGAGTCTTGCATTCAGCAAGCTTGAATAAAAGAGCTCTTCCTGTGCTGCTGTGATAAGCCCAGACCTCCCTTATGGGCGCGTGAACGTCTCCGCTTCTCCTCCTACTCCAGTCGCCACAGAAACACATTGGTGAATTATTCGCAGAACAAGTGAGTACAGGGGTACAGTATAAGCATTGGGTGAAGTTTAGTAAGTTTTTTTGTTTGTATAGAAAGAGAATTATGGGATCTAGGTGGCTGTGAGAAAGAAAAGGAGCAGGACCTTGACTTCCCTGGCATTCAGTGCTGATGGAGTGAACAATTTTTGCAGGTACACACCAGTAGCTTTATACTGCAGTGATGCTGAATCTGCAAAAATGTAACTACTTGCAGTCTGAAGTTGTGTGATATGGATATAAAGACAGTCTTTTTATTGCATTGTCTTTACTGGATGCATGCAAGGACTAACTTGTGGCTTGAGCAGTGTAGAACTATTCACAATAAATCATTATGAGCCAGTTCTTTTAATGAATCAGTCGAAGACATGCTGAAACAGTCCAAATGAATCACTCACTATATCTGACAGTGGTTCCTATCCTTTTACTTAAAGAGATAGTTCCTCCAAAAATGAAAATTCTGTAATTAATTTCTTACCCTCATGTTGTTCGAAATCAATGAGCTTTGTTCAACTTCGGAACACAAATTAAGATATTTTTGACGAAATCTGAGAGTTTTCTGACCCTGCATAGACATCAAGAGAACTACCACATTCAAGGCCCAGAAAGGTAGTAGGGACATCTTTAAAATAGTCCATGTGACATCAGTTTTTTTTGTGCGCAGAGAAAACAAAAATAATGACTATATTCAACAATTTCTTCTCTTCAGACTAAACGGGACTTGTCACGGCACATATATTGTTACTATTTAGTTTTTTTGATTGCTTCTATTACCCTCATTTGTAAGTTGCTTTTGGATAAAAGCATCTGGTAAATGATTAAATATAAATTTATTTAAGCATATATACAGTAATATAGTTAAAAACGTCTGATTTATATGAATGCATGGTTACTTTTGCATGGCTATCAATGGAGAAATATGCTTTTTTGCAATGTTATAGTTCCTTTTGATGCTAACCAGCTAAACTTTGACCCATTGAAATGGCAAGCAATACCTTGAATTAAAAGTAAAGCTGAAATAGTATTTCAAACTTTTTTTTTTAAATCAAACTTTTTTTTTACAGTGTAGTCTCTTTTTCTGTTTCTCTTTGTTTCCATCTGTCTTGAGATGACATCATCCTCTAATATCTCTTCGGTCCGTTGTCGCAGTGTTCCTCTCCATCACATTCTGTTTTTTTCCCTCCTTAGATCTTTTATTCTCTGTCTTCTGCTCTCCTCCTTTCCATACAGTTGTGTTTTATGCACGACATTAGAGCAGAGAGCGCTGACGCTATTTAGCTTTCTGATTTAAAGCACATGAGTCACAGTAAATGTCTAGGGATAAATCTGATCTCCGTCATTATTAATGACAATGTGTTTGTGTCTGTCACTCTGTGTTTGTGGTTTAGCATTTAGCCAGTAGCTGAGCACAAAAATATTTCAGTCAGACATTCTGCCGTTTATTTATTACGACATTGTTGAATATGGGACAAAAGTGCCTATAAACGATCCCTGCTGAACGTCCAAGCTAGTTTGAAGCTGGTTTAGCTAGTGGACCAGCATGGTCTTTCTGCTAAACCTGGTTTTGGTTACTTATTGTCTTCAAGTTATTTTTTTTTTTATCTGTTGTCTTTAAAGAAGAAGTGGCACCAGGGCTTGAAAACGAAAAAAAAAAAATCCAATCGGTTCACTCCAAGCAGAATCAATATTTTAACGTTTCTGTTCCTGCGTTCTTCTGTATTATTATCGTTCCGAAACCGGTTTGCCTAGAAAAAATACCAGTTAATAATGTTATTTTTAAAACATTTTCTTTGCATATAATAATAATAATAATAATAATAAACATTTTCTTTGCATATGATAATAATAATAATAATAATAATAATAATAATAATAATAATAATTATAATAATAATAATAATAATAATAATAATAATAATAGCCTAATAATAATAATAATAAAGTACAGCGTTTTTTACTCAAAAAGAAAAGAAACAAAATCAGGAAGAGATCTGATATCTTAACCCGCTGCACTTAGTCACAGCCAATACAGCATACAGTGATATATGACCACAATATGAGAAATTTTATTTTTAATTTTATATATATACACACAGACACACACACAGACACACATACCACACGTACATAATTATTTATTATATTAAAAAAAGAAGCAAATTACAAACCATAAGACAAATACAATAGATACAAATTAAATATTAAATTAACTCATTTTTCTAAAACAGTAGGTTTAACATGTAGGAGTAGGTGTGGGGGAGGGGTTAGGATTAGGGGTGGGGTTGGGTTGGGTTGAGATTAGGCAATCAGGTAGCTACTTCAACGAGGGGGTGCATAATCTGGCTGGGGTGCAGAATTCGGCACAACACCAGCGTGCGCTGTAGCCTGTATCCTTTCATATCAAAGCGTGAAATAATCTATGTGCATGCAATGCCGTGGTCGTTTTCACCCACCTGTTTACGTTCACTTAAGCCATAACCGACTGTATTTACGTGAGATACTCCACATGATGGAGATTTTGACAGCTGTGTGTGTATTTGACAATAAAGGCGCAAGGAGAACTGATCGCAGAACTGGGATCGCACGGGCGAAAGAGCGCTTCCGTGTGTCATTCAGCGTGATTCCGCCCATCTATCCCACCTTCACTTACTGCAATCAATAGCAAATTGTGATTGGATGGTAATTTTGTCCTACGACAAGCTTAGTTACCTTTGATTAGGCTGTTCTCGCGTGACAGAACACTTCTACTACTTGCTCTGATCACCCAGTCATAAAGAAATTTGGAAATACGGGACAAAACATGATTTTTTCAAAATAAGTCGGGACACTAAAAATAGATCTGAAATACGGAACTGTCCCGGGAAAAACGGGACATCTGGTCACCCTATATATATATTAATATTAATAAACTGACTTCAGCGGCAGCGCGAGTCAAACAAGCGCAAAAACGCTCCTGTGTTCGTAGTGCGTGATCGCACAAAGGCGTAGTTTCCTTCTCTCCACAACAAATCCTCTAAAGTTAAGGCTATGCGTTTAGGCTATAAAAATGTCAATCCAAAAACAAATTAATTTAAGGTGAAACTGATGCCTACCTCGATTGGTACGAATCTAAATGTTTCCATATTCGTGACGTTTCTGGATGCTAAAAAAATATTTATTATGTAATAGGCTTTGTACTTCACTCGCATGTACATCATCCTTCACATCGGCTGAATGGTCACGCTGAATGCAACAGATTGTACAACGGAGCAGTGCAACTTTTTATGTTTCTTTAACTGTATTTTATTTTGATAATGAACAGGCTGCAATGTCGCAAAATATGTTGTGTCTGTGTGCGCGTGAGGCGCCGGTGCGATATGGTCATGCCAACGCTGGTTGGTTATACAGATTGAAGCAAAACATCATTCAAAATGGTCAAGATTTGCAAAATAAATAAAACTGTAAAATATATAAAACTTTAAAGCTTTTGCAAGATAAAGAAAACTATTTTCTGCTGTCTCGTTTTCCTTTCGTGAACTTTGGAGTTTCGTAAACCGAAACTCAGCACATTTTTTTTCTTTTGTTTTGTTAATCTGTCAATTATTTAAGTGAAATACATTTCGTGTAGGCCAATATAGGCTATTCCTTTTTATGTAAGCCTATAGTTTTATTCTGTTTTCTCCATTCACAAGCGCTGCAGGCGCGCGTGATCTGTTGAATCCATCTTACACTATCCTTGGATAAAGCGTCACATTTGCATATCTGAATTCCTGATTGGTTGACAGCAAATTTCAAATATTAAATGGAACGATAAAATAACATTATTAACGAGTTAATGGCCATTTCAAATTTTCGATTCTGTTTGGAACTATAAAATTTGATTTCGTTTCTGTTTCTGTTCCTGTCAAAATTTCGTTCGTTTCCGGTTTTCGTTCCTTGAACCGGTTCAGATCCCTGGGTGGCACATAAGTTTTTAAATGGAAAATCAGTCCAGGTACACTATCATTGTCATGTTTATGGTCTGTTTTTGTTTTGTTTTCCCTGTATTTCCATGACCTTATTTGGTCCTTCCCGGTCCTGTCCTAATTGTTTCCAATTTGTTCCAGGTGTTCCTTGTCATTTAGTTATCCTCATCAGCTGTCTTCCCCTCGTTATCTGCCCTATTTGAGTTCTAGCCCATTCTGTTCTCCCTTGTCTGGAATTGTTCATGTCAACCTTGCTACGTGTGTTTTTCTGTTTCCTTTTGATTAGTAAAATTCTCCTACGTCTCCTCGCTCCTTTGCTCCACGCTCCTACACAGCAGCAGTCGCGTGACAGAATTCCAGACCTCACAAAAAGTAAGCGGCGCCCCTTCTCCCCGTTTTATTTCCGTTTTGAAAGTTTTTTTTTTTGTTTGTTTTCCCTTGGGTTCGCCCCGCGGCATGGAGATAGCCGCTCGCTTCTCAGCCCTAGCCCGCAGAGATCTCCCCTTTGTGGACTATGTGTGGGAGTTCTGCGGGATCGCCGCGAAACGGTGCTGGATGACACGGCGCTAAACTCGCTGTTCTGGATCGGGGCTAATTACCATCGCCCCGTGGACATCCCAGACACCACTGGACTAAGCTGGAGGGAAGGGATCCTCCGGTGTCTGGAGAGCCGTCCGGCCCCGATCCAGAACCAGCTCGCCGTCAAGCCCGCCGGCCACCGCTGACTCGGCGCTCTTGGACATGGCGCTACCTCCAGAGTTCTCGGCTCCTATCCTCACCCCAGAATCCGCTCCAGAAAGTTCTCCTTCGTCTCCGCTGGTCCCG
>NW_015662000.1:950943-951418 GCF_001515625.1 Sinocyclocheilus rhinocerous | reverse complement strand
GCCGTTCGGCCCCGATCCAGAACCAGCTCGCCGTCAAGCCCGCCGGCCACCGCTGACTCGGCGCTCTTGGACATGGCGCTACCTCTGGAGCAGGGCCGCTGCTGGCCAAATGGGTGCCCTAAGCAGAATTGTATTGTTGTGCCCCCTCCCCAAAATATTATGGAAGTTAAAAAAAAAAAAACACCTACTATAGGGGTCAAAACAGAAGTTTAATAAAAATATAAAAGTAACTAACTAAATTGTATTATTTACAAATTACAATTGTAGCTAGACAGTCGCCTATGGCTATGATTTTACTAATACAGTTGTCTGATTGATTTTATAGTCTCAAGCATTCAGAAATTACACAAAAGAAAATTAAGCAGTTTTACGTAGATAAAGCCAAGGATTAGTTTTTGTAAGGGTTGTGATGTCCACATGTTTTTGTTGAAGAAATTATAGAAGCTAGCATTTCTATCGCAAAAAGGTGGCCAAA
>NW_015662000.1:950120-950877 GCF_001515625.1 Sinocyclocheilus rhinocerous | reverse complement strand
TAGTTTTTGTAAAGGTTGTGATGTCCACATGTTTTTGTTGAAGAAATTATAGAGGCTAGCATTTCTATCGCAAAAAGGTAGCCAAAAATTAAAGATTAAGTGGATATTTGAATTAAATGTTTGGTCAATGTTAAACAAGGATTTGATCATCCTGTAAGTGTTAAAACAGCCATTTGGCGCCCTTTACAGTAATATGTAATGTACATTGTTTATTTATTATGTATTTTAACAGTGTTATTCAATGAAACCATACGATTATTATTAATTAACCAATCATTATTACCTCATTGTTTTTATATAATGCATTTTATGGCATTTTAAAGGTTGTTGATCGCTTAGGTCTGTATTTATTACCACAAAAATATTATCTGAATTCTTCGTAAATTATTATTTGAAGCGATTTGAAGTATCAAAACCATGGTTAATTTGTGGTTACCATTGCTACAATAACCATGTTTTTTTTTTGCTTTTTTTTGTAGTAAAGTTATGGTTAATATTCGTAAGGGAACATGGAAACTCTCAGAGAATATTAAGGCAGATGCGGCAGTGATATTATTACCGAGATTAAAACACATAATTAACTTCAACATCCAAAAAAGTTTCACAGGATTATAAACGTACCAAAAAGTGATACACGGGCTTCATCAGCTTTTTTTTTTTTTCTTATCTCGGCGCCGGACTATTGATGTCTTTTCCCGGCCATAGTTGTCCATCAGATATGATAATTTGCAGTCAGCCGCAAACATGAGGTGAGAGC
>NW_015662000.1:940846-941963 GCF_001515625.1 Sinocyclocheilus rhinocerous | reverse complement strand
ATTTTAACAGTGTTATTCAATGAAACCATACGATTATTATTAATTAACCAATCATTATTGCCTCATTGTTTTTATATAATGCATTTTATGGCATTTTAAAGGTTGTTGATCGCTTAGGTCTGTATTTATTACCACAAAAATATTATCTGAATTCTTCGTAAATTATTATTTGAAGCGATTTGAAGTATCAAAACCATGGTTAATTTGTGGTTACCATTGCTACAATAACCATGTTTTTTTTTTGCTTTTTTTTGTAGTAAAGTTATGGTTAATATTCGTAAGGGAACATGGAAACTCTCAGAGAATATTAAGGCAGATGCGGCAGTGATATTATTACCGAGATTAAAACACATAATTAACTTCAACATCCAAAAAAGTTTCACAGGATTATAAACGTACCAAAAAGTGATACACGGGCTTCATCAGCTTTTTTTTTTTTTCTTATCTCGGCGCCGGACTATTGATGTCTTTTCCCGGCCATAGTTGTCCATCAGATATGATAATTTGCAGTCAGCCGCAAACATGAGGTGAGAGCGAGCGTGGGCGCGGAGAATGGCATGTCACGTGTGCTTCGCCTGTCTACTGCATTCACCATTAAACATGTTTTTTTATAATTATGTATATATGTTAATGTTTATATTTTTATTTTCCGTGTATGTTAATATTAATATAGAACAAAAGTTTTTTTTTTTTGTTTTTTTTTGAGCAATTGGGATGGTACCCCCCTGGGAGTTGGTGCCCTACGCAAATTGCGTACTCTGCGTATAGGGAGCGGCGGTACTGCTCTGGAGTTCTCGGCTCCTATCCTCTCGCCTGAGTCTGCTCCAGAAAGCTCTCCTTCGCCTCCGCTGGTCCCATCCAGCGCTCCTTCGTCTCCTGAACCTCCTGTGTTAGTGAACTGTTCCTCGAAAGCGCCCTCCAGAGCCCACTCCTCAAAAGCGCCCTCCAGAGCCCGCTCCTCGAAAGCGCTCTCCAGTGCCCGCTCCTCCAGAGCGCCCTCCCTGGTGGTATTGTTACGGCGCGGGACGAGCCTTCCTGGAGGGGGGAGTAATGTCACGTTTATGGTCTGTTTTTGTTTTGTTTTCCCTGTGTTTCCATGCCCTTATTTGGTCCTTCC
>NW_015662000.1:906968-934177 GCF_001515625.1 Sinocyclocheilus rhinocerous | reverse complement strand
TCACACACACACACACACACACACACACACACACACACAAATCTCCAAATCTGAGGTTACAATCGTCTTCACATTTCTCCTCAGGCTGCACTGTGACTGTCGTAACTGAAGGACACTGAGTATGAAAACACACACTGACATACTGCAAGATACAATTGTCTCATATTTCCTTCCAGGGATTTTGTCTGCCCATTAATGCTGTAACAGAAAAGCAGGAATGTGACACATTGTGTCAATAGCTGTTTCCTGAACCAACAAGGATTAAGCTACATCAAAAAAGCTGATTTGTATATGATATTGCTATATATATTATATATAAATTATATATGCATTATATTATATTATTGTCACGTTTATGGTCGGTTTTGTTTTCCCTGTGTTTCCATGCCCTTATTTGGTCCTTCCCGGTCCTGTCCTAATTGTTTCCAATTTGTTCCAGGTGTTCCTTGTCATTTAGTTATCCTCATCAGCTGTCTTCCCCTCGTTATCTGCCCTATTTGAGTTCTAGCCCGTTCTGTTCTCCCTTGTCTGGAATTGTTCATGTCAACCTTGCTACGTGTGTTTGTCTGTTTCATTTTTATTATTAAAATTAGTAAAATTCTCCTACGTCTCCTCGCTCCTTTGCTCCGCGCTCCTACACAGCAGCAGTCGCGTGACAATCATTCAAAAGTTTGGGGTCAGTAAGATATTTTTATGTTTTTACCATAAAAAAACATATGCTCACCAAAGCATTTCAAATCAAAATATATTAAAAACAGTAATATTGTGAAATAGTATTTTGATGTAAAAGAACAGTTTTCTATTTGAATATGTTGTAATATTTAATTATTCCTGTAATGGGAAAGCTGAATTTTTAGCAGTCGTCTTCAGTGTCACATGATCCTTCAGAAATCGTTCTAATATGCTGATTAAATATATCTAATATGTCTATTATGTGTGTTGAAAACAGTTTTGCTGCTTAAAATGTTTATGGAAAGCATGATAAATTTTTTAAAGATTCGTTGATGAAAAGAAAGCTTAAAACAACAGCTGTTTGTAACAATTTTTGTAACAATATAGATGTCTTGAATGTTACATTTGATCAATTTAATGCAGCCTTGCTGAAGTATTCGTTTCTTCTTCAAAAACAAAAAACTTTTGACCCCAAATGCATTATAAATATGACTGGATATTAGTTTTTTTCTTTGTTTGTTTGTTTTTGTTTTTTGCAGTTACATTTTTACTTTATTTTATTTGGGTAGTTTTTGGAATTAGTTTTTTTGATTTAGAATTAAGCTTTGTGACATCTTAACCTGCACAAAAAGCACATTTACAGGGTTTTTAGTTAGTTAGTTAATTTTCCTTTATGGAAGGTCTTTAGCCCTAATCATGAATTTCTGATTTTTTTTTCTAAAGAAGCAGGTGAATGCATTTTCTTATGCAAAATCCAGCAAAAGCCAACATCCAAAACAGCATACATGTCAACAAGAATTATATGCCAGTATGCGGTGTAGCAAATGTTAGTTTTTAATTGTACAAGGAGATATTTCACCAGAATGATGAACGGGAGCTGGCATGTTATCACCCACACATGCACCCACACGTTAAAACCAGCCACAGATTGTCTAATAACTGTCCACTGCAAAGCTCTGGAGATATTCGAGCTAAACATAAGCTTGCCTCAAACTTGGGTTTGATTTTGATTGATCTCTCACTTTATCCCTCAGCTCAGCTATCCCCCAAAATATCCCCCTTTACCTGAAAAACGCACTACTCATCATCTTAGAGAGAAATGACACTTTATTTTTGTCTCTTCCACTCAGATAAGTGGCTGTATTACATGATGGGTGGGGGTCAAACCACAAGAGCATCGGAAAGGGAAGATGTTGGCAAGCTGGCTTTGAAATAACTCTTAGGCACCACACACTCTCCATTCCCCTACAGACGGTGCACTTCCACTCAGATTTGTGACAAGAGTTGACTTGTATGATTGAATTGTTGTTTTCCTCATGTTTGGTGGTTTCCTCCTAAGTGTTTTTTGATGATACAGGTCACTTCTCAAATGTTTTTTTGAGTACATGAGACCTCTGAAGACTGGACACAGTGCAGAATACAGAATCAGGCAATGCAATAAGTCATTTTGTGTCAGTGAAAGCTTTGCTTTTGTGAATTTCATGGTGGTTTAATGCGGTTTAGGTTCAGATATTGGATAAAAAGGACCTTGACTGCAGACTTCAGAAGCAGAACTGTTGAAACTTACTTGGCCTGTTCTCTGGTCTGTTTTACAGGAAGCTACTGGAACGCAGCGTCATTCAACACGCCATCCTCGTACCTGCACTTCTCCACTTTCCAAGGAGAAACGAGTGCTGATATCTCATTTTACTTCAAGACCTCTGCTCCCTATGGCGTGTTCCTGGAAAACCTTGGAAACACGGATTTCATCCGTCTGGAGTTGAAATGTAAGAGCCTGGCTCATGTTATCTTTGTTTCTTCCTGTTTTTTTTTTTTTATCCCTTTCTCTAGACTCTGTCTGTCTGTCTTGCTGCTCGCTGAATCCCTTGGTTGTGCGCTTACTGCTGTGAAGTGTGATATTTGAAATGAGAAAGTGCTGAGCAGGCACTTTAGAAATTTTGCCTTGAATCATTTGCTCACCAGTGGATCCCCTGCAGTGAATGGGTGCCGTCAGATTGAGAGTCCAAACAGCTGATAAAAACGTCACAATAATCCACAAGTAATCCACACAACTCCTGTCCATCAGTGAATGTCTTGGGAAGTGAAAAGCTGTGCGTTTGGAAGAAACAAATCATTTTAAAAAATCATTAAAGAGTTTTAACTTTAAACTGCCACTTGTCCAGAATACAAGAAATGATGAAATGACAAAGAAAAGTCTATTTGCAGCACTGATTACAATACATTCGCCGCACATGTTCAGCTGATTGTTCTCTATTGAATACAAATGGAAGCTTAAGAAAAAGAAAACACTGCCGAATTAAAATACTTTGCTTAATTGCTCATAAATGTCTATTTACTGACAATTTACAGCCTTTTTCTGCAAAAAATGCTTAGATTATACATGAAGCAGCATAACTGAGGATTTGAATTGTTCGTTGTGTAAAAAAAGCAAAAGAGGCGAATCTCTTTCTTGCAGATCGAGTTTTCACCCCATAAGCCGAGCTGGCTGCTCCTTCACACTGTTTACTGCACAATAGGCAATACAGAGCGCAAAAATACACCATTGCGGATTAATCTTGTGTTGCATGCAGTGTTTCATGTTTCCTGAAGTGGCTCATTGTTGCAGAACGATTTTTCGCTCTGTAATGTATTACTCAAATGTCTGTGTAAATCTTTAAATGCTGTTGTTACGTGCTCTGTCTCCCATTTCTGCACCAGTCGATTGTTCCAGTCTTACCTAGACTGAAGACCAGAGGACAAAAGAACAGATTCAGCTTTTACATAGTCAATAGCAAATGGTTTTTATGCAAACACAAACATACAGTAAATGTTTTTATTTATTTTTTGACCTAAATGAAAAAGTCTAATCATTTATTTTACACCTTAATGTGTTTGTTCATATATCCTCTCAGAGGTGTTCATCAGATAAAAAATAATCACAGCAATAATGTCTTTGTGTCGCTCTGATTGGCTGATTGCTCTGTCAGTGTCATAACCCACATTTATTGTGTTCAGAGCCAGTCTGCAAACAGGCCTGAATGACTCAACCTGGTGAAAATGGATGGACTGATTACAAAATAAATAAGTCGCCACTTTTGCTCTCATGCAAATCAAATTAAATTATTTGAAAATACATTCTGTGGGCACAAATTTAGTAACTGTTAAAGATATAGCCAAAGCAACATTTACTGACAAATAAAACCTTTCAAATGTAGATTATTTAAACTATGAAATAATCTGGTATTTACTTATTTGTTTGTTTCTGTTTTGTCTTGTGTTCAGATTTATTTTTTTAATATATTTTATTAGATTATATAAGATTATTTAAACTATTATTATATACATAACTGGGTACTTTATGTTAATTTAATACTTAATTTATATTTATTATATTATATTATATTATATTATCATTTTATTTTATAAACTTCACAAAGACTTTGAAATATCCTAGTATTTAGTTAGTTAGTTTCTGTTTTGTGTTCACCTTTATTTTTTACTATTTTTTATTAGATTATTTAAACTATTATTATATACTTGATGAGAGATTTTGAAATATCCTAGTGTTAATCTATTATATTATATTATATTATATTATATTATATTATATTATTTAAACTTGAGATTTTGAAATACTGTGGTATTCACGAATAGAAAATAAATATAAACATAAATATTATTATTGGTTATTGGTTGCCTGGTGATAGTGTAGTGCCTCGTAGCTGTGTTCTATGTGTGTCACTGATTAAAAGTTATATTAAAAATGTCTTTATGTTGATGAGTGTTTATGAATACTGTGCTCTGGTAGCAGGAAATCATTCCTTCATTTTTTACACCCTCACACACACACACACACACACAATCCTGAGCCAGGAGTGTGTTCTCCAGCCGTCTCCCCAGGCACTGGTGTATCTCTCAAGGGCTCTGAAGACGCACACGGAGGGAAGGAAAGCTGCTTAGTGGCTCCATTTGTCAAATTCACATGTCCTGCAGTCTCCCTGTCCTCATCTCAGGGGCACAAGGGAACGCGAGGGTTACAGTGAGGCAGAGGATGTCACATTCCCTGCTCTCTCATTTACACACATTCCTGAATCCATACATAACCCATTATTTTTACACCCTGCTGCTTTACCCTTCCTTTGGACTGGGAGAAGCAAATCTTGTTCTGTTCCCTCCATTCTTAAATAAAAACTGAAAAAAAAAGCTTCAGGTGAGACCGAGCAGAGAGAACAGCGACTCGCTTAGTGCTTTCTCAGAGGCTGGTGATAGCAAAACATCAATCACTTGATGAAGGAGTGAAGGGAGAGAGACGGCCAGCCGGGCATTATGCATACAGCACATGTAAAAGTCTGCAGGCCTGTCCGTGGAGAAGACGGCACTTAGTGTTTGTGCTGCTAGCAGGGCACAGATGCATACAAAGTGGCCCTGAATGAGCCTGGCATGATCGGAATATGGAGGAAACAGGAAGGCATTAGAGCTTATTGCTGCTCGTTTTGCCCCAGCAGTGCCACGGCCCTCCAGAGAGCAGAAGGTTATTGGCATCAGAGATCACTGAGGGTCTCCACATGACAGATGTGCTGCCTTTCCATATTCAGCTCTCAATCAGGGGCTTTACTCAGCTAGAGACTCTGCGTATTAGTGAAGGCTGGTGTGTAGGAAAGAAAAATTACAAAATAAGATCACATAAATATTTAATTATGTTTCCTAGAAAGCAGTGAGATTCAATGGAGACTTTTGCTCCTGCTTCTCAGATGGACAACCTGGGCAGTCTGCTATCAAAAGCCAGAATATTACTTATTAAATATGATGTCGTGTGATTTAAATATATGAACTCAAACATTTATTTTCACATTTCTGAGACCAAATTATGTGACTTAGGCTACCTATTAGTTTTATAGCTTAATACATGTTAAAATTTTTCTTAATTGCATGTATAGTTTTATTTCTTTAAAGTATATTATATTATATTATATTATATTATATTATATTATATTTTTTAAAAACAGTTACACTGTGAAATATTATTGCAATTTAAAATGTTAATGTTTTCTATTTTAATATATTTTAAATATGTAAATTAAATGTCGTTTTTCCTGTGATGACAGCTGAATTTTTAGCAGCAATTACTCCAGTCTTCAGTGTCACATGATCCTTCAGAAATCATTCTAATATGCTATTTGATGCTCAAGAACAATTTTATTAATATGAATGATGAAAATAGTTGTGCTGCTTAATATTTTTATGCTGTAATAGTTTTTTCAGTATTACAGATTCTTTGATGAATAGAAGAACATTTATTTGAAATAGAAATCTTTTTTGCAGCATTATAAATGTCGTTACTGTCACATTTTGTGAACAAAAGTATTAATCTCTTTTAAAAAATAGATCTTGCTAACTAAAGAAGTTTTCCGGCCCGAAGTCAATATTGGTATCCCAAAATTAAAAAAAATTAAAAAATGCAATACTCTTTGGTCCCAGTAGTGGCATAGAAATTACACACTTTACCATTTTTCTGATGTTTTATAGAGAATAGAGAGAGCAGAACTGATCTAAAAAGTTGGGAAAGACACATTAAAAACCTCATCAGCCTGTCTCATGAATATTAATTAGGTGTAACATTCACCCAGTAGTTCGAAATAATTGAAGCCAAGTGGGTTCTAGCTGTATTATTAAAGAACAACTATGCTAAGCACAATGATCAAAGACGTCAATCTAGCATGTTTACTTTGCAAAACAATTAAAAAGAGGAGTGAAGGGAGAGAGACGGCCAGCCGGGCATTATGCATACAGCACATGTAAAAGTCTGCAGGCCTGTCCGTGGAGAAGACGGCACTTAGTGTTTGTGCTGCTAGCAGGGCACAGATGCATACAAAGTGGCCCTGAATGAGCCTGGCATGATCGGAATATGGAGGAAACAGGAAGGCATTAGAGCTTATTGCTGCTCGTTTTGCCCCAGCAGTGCCACGGCCCTCCAGAGAGCAGAAGGTTATTGGCATCAGAGATCACTGAGGGTCTCCACATGACAGATGTGCTGCCTTTCCATATTCAGCTCTCAATCAGGGGCTTTACTCAGCTAGAGACTCTGCGTATTAGTGAAGGCTGGTGTGTAGGAAAGAAAAATTACAAAATAAGATCACATAAATATTTAATTATGTTTCCTAGAAAGCAGTGAGATTCAATGGAGACTTTTGCTCCTGCTTCTCAGATGGACAACCTGGGCAGTCTGCTATCAAAAGCCAGAATATTACTTATTAAATATGATGTCGTGTGATTTAAATATATGAACTCAAACATTTATTTTCACATTTCTGAGACCAAATTATGTGACTTAGGCTACCTATTAGTTTTATAGCTTAATACATGTTAAAATTTTTCTTAATTGCATGTATAGTTTTATTTCTTTAAAGTATATTATATTATATTATATTATATTATATTATATTATATTATATTATATTATATTATATTATATTATATTATATTATATTATATTATATTATATTATATTATATTATATTATATTATATTATATTATATTATATTATATTATATTATATTATATTATATTATATTTTTTAAAAACAGTTACACTGTGAAATATTATTGCAATTTAAAATGTTAATGTTTTCTATTTTAATATATTTTAAATATGTAAATTAAATGTCGTTTTTCCTGTGATGACAGCTGAATTTTTAGCAGCAATTACTCCAGTCTTCAGTGTCACATGATCCTTCAGAAATCATTCTAATATGCTATTTGATGCTCAAGAACAATTTTATTAATATGAATGATGAAAATAGTTGTGCTGCTTAATATTTTTATGCTGTAATAGTTTTTTCAGTATTACAGATTCTTTGATGAATAGAAGAACATTTATTTGAAATAGAAATCTTTTTTGCAGCATTATAAATGTCGTTACTGTCACATTTTGTGAACAAAAGTATTAATCTCTTTTAAAAAATAGATCTTGCTAACTAAAGAAGTTTTCCGGCCCGAAGTCAATATTGGTATCCCAAAATTAAAAAAAATTAAAAAATGCAATACTCTTTGGTCCCAGTAGTGGCATAGAAATTACACACTTTACCATTTTTCTGATGTTTTATAGAGAATAGAGAGAGCAGAACTGATCTAAAAAGTTGGGAAAGACACATTAAAAACCTCATCAGCCTGTCTCATGAATATTAATTAGGTGTAACATTCACCCAGTAGTTCGAAATAATTGAAGCCAAGTGGGTTCTAGCTGTATTATTAAAGAACAACTATGCTAAGCACAATGATCAAAGACGTCAATCTAGCATGTTTACTTTGCAAAACAATTAAAAAGAGCACAGACGGATTTACCACTCACCATTTGCGTGTTCATTCAGGCTATTGCCATTCGGTCGTAAAGCCATTGTATACAATTATCTCCCAAAAAGTTGAGAGTGGTCAAACTTAGAGAGTTTCAATGATTCCTATGTCCCTGAGAGAGGACGGTGAAGTAAAGAGAGCAAAAACAAAGTTCAAGAGTGCATGTGTGCTGTTGTGTGTGTGTGTATCAGTGTCTGAGTCTAGGCCTCTGTGTCTAAGCTTGTTGACTGCACTGGTAGGTCATCTACAGCGGCACCCAGCGTAAACACTCCAGAGCTTTTCTCTAAAGCTGGATATTCACCTTCTGCATTAATCCTTCCTGAAAAGAAGAGTAATCAGGTCTGGCTGCAGGCCTGTGTGAGATTAAGAGTGCGTTGGGGCCAGTTGTGTGTGTGTGTGTGTAGGCAGAGGAGCAGATTGTGAAATTGAAGCTCTCCGCCTTTTTTTTTTCTAGCCTTCCATTATGTCTCATCGATTTATGCCCTGACTCCTAATCCTACTTCCTTATTTTGGCCTGCCTGGTTTTCTTCAGTTACGGCTCAAAACTGAGGCCCAGTGAAATCCACTCAGAGCATGAAATGGGTGGAGGGCACCGCGTTGGGTTACTGTCGAGTGGGAGTTTGATTTCAGTTATACATCTAGATCAGCTGCCCTCTGGGTTCTGGCTTAAAGTTAAATGTCTTTTTAAAAATCTGTTTTATGCATTATTTAGAGTGTTAAGTGTTAAGAATATTGTCTTTTTATGTCAAATATTTTAGTGATTGCTCTAAAATTATGTAACTATGTTTTGTTATGTTGAATTATTTAACAAAACAATGTTTTTCATGCTGTGTGAATGTAGCTGTGTAAAACACACATGCTGGTGCCCTTGAAATTGTTCTGATGGTCTTGAACAGAAAGAGAACAGAATGAAGCAATTAATGTCAAATTAAGTACAGTAAGTGTGTTAATTGTTGAATAAATGAAATATACTTAAAGGTGCAGTAGGAGATCTCGGAAAATGCTAACTTTAGCCTGATAGCACTGAAAGTGAACGTCCCACCTTCCCTGCAAATTGCCGTCCAAAACCACGCCCCTTGAAAGCATATACGCACACAGACCAGAATACCAGAGACAACACAATACATCATGGCCCGGTTTCACAGATGGGGCTTAGACTAAGCCAGGATTAGATCATAGTTCAATTAAGACATTTAAGCAATTTTTATAAACATGCTTAGAAAAAAAACATTACTGGTGTGCATCTTGAGACAAAAACAAAGGCACTGATAGATTTTAAGATCAGTCAGTGCAAGTTTCTTTCAGTTGAAACAGCTCAGACTTACATTTTAGTCTAGGACAACGGTGAGAAAACTTTATAGTACAGTTAGTAAAAGTACTACAATACCAGGAATGAAGATCAGGTTGTTGATGTTTGCCTGCCATTCTCGCTCTGCCTGCAATAGCATACGTGACCGCGCTGATGACGTATCCTGTCTGCGCGAACAGGGTGCGCAGAAATATGCAAATACATATGTTGACAGGCAGGTAGGAAAGTCAATCAAAACGCTCAGACCGAGTGTTTTGATTGGACGAACATTTATTGGTCCTACGCTTTCCAAAGTATATATAAATACATATAAATACATTTAGACCACTTAACTTAATGATTGCTATCGGAATGTGAAGAGACTTTCAACCAGCATAACAAAATTTTTCTGAAGACAATCACCTACTGCACCTTTAATTATGGAAGCCTGTTCCCACCACGGAATAAAAAATAAAAAAGGTAATTGTGACTTTTTATCTCTTTTTATCTTTCACAAACGTTTTTCTTACAATTGAGCTTACAACTCTCAATTTTTTGTTGTTGTTGGTACCGCCACAGAATAACATTTTAAAATGTAATTGCGACTTTTATGTCACAGTTCTGCCTTTTTTCTCGCAATTGCGAGTTTACGTCTCACAATAAAGACTTTTCTTCTTTATATCAATTCTGAGTTTGTCTTGCAAATCTAAGAAAATAAATCACAGAATTGCAAGGAAAAATGTCATAATTGTGAGATAAAAAGTCACAACTCTCAATTTTGTTGTTGCTGTTACCGCCACAGAATAAAAATAAAAAATTAAGCATATAGCGTTAGTTCTGGCAGGTCACGTGAGTCAAGCTTGCATCGGCTGACTCTCAGCTGATCACATCTACCTATAGGAATGCGACACCTATCACGGCATTCCTATATAAGCTCTATTCAGTATTATTCAGCAGCTTTTTTGCTTGCTCAGGAGCAAATTACCCCCCTCCATCCCCAACTCCTCCTTTCGCCACAGTCAGGACTTTGCTTTCTGATATTCCTTGTTGAATCAGACACCTTTTATCTTGAATAATGTGTTACACTTAAATATCATTAAGAACATTAATTATATCTGCTTTGTTCTGTTTACCCTTGGGGGTTATTATTGCTGCTCTCCCTGCTCATTCATGACAGGCTGCATAGATGGGCACGGCGTTTTTCCCCAGAACAAAACCATGCCGCCAAACCAAACTGTATGCTAAGTGTCAGTCATTTTGACGATAATGGACCTGACAGAAATGTACTTGCGACTTTTATGTCACAATTCTGCCTTTTTTCTCGCAATTGCGAGTTTACGTCTCACAATACAGACTTTTCTTCTCAGAAGTGCAAGTTTGAGTTATTATCAATTCTAAGTTTGTCTTGCAAATCTAAGACAATACATCGCAGAATTGCAAGGAAAAATGTCATAATTGTGAGATAAAAAGTCACCGTTGCTTTTTTATTTTTAATCCTGTGGCAGAAACAAACATCAATATTTAATTAGCCTGAGTCATTTTATGCGCTGTGTTAAATAACATTATTTTACTGTAAATGCATATTTGTTGCAGGTTATAAAGCAGGTTGGTGTATTGTTTTAATTGAGAACCATTTCTTATTATAATTGTTGAAAACAGTTGTGTTTTCAGCCCTAATCTTAAAGTAATGTTTTTGTAGCAACCATGATACATTTTTTTTCAGGATTCTTTGATGAATATGAAGTTCAAAAGAATAGCATTTGTTTGAAAATAGAAATCATTTGTAGCATTATAAATGACTTTAAATGACTCATTCTCACTCAAATTAGAATAAGAGAATATTATGATATTCTAATACCTTCATGTGTGGTGCACCCTCAGAAAGTGTCTGACTGTCAATGAGCTCTGAGCCAAATCCTTCGATTCACAATTGATCAAATCTCTCTCTCGCTTTGTCTGTCTTTCTGCTGGTGCCCTCTGTTGGCATTATCTAGTACAATCTCCCTACTGTAGCTCTGGCACTAGCCCAGGAGAAAAGAGCCTCTCGATGGATGATTGAATGATGGGTGGACGCTCACATCTGCTGCTTCAGCTCCATTTCATCTCAAACGCTCTCTGCCAATTCCTCTTATCTCTGCTGAGGAAATCTTGACATCAACCACCATTGAATATTCATGCCTGATTCCAAGGCATAACTGAGCTTATTACTCTCCCTTTTCCATTTCTACAAAAATTGTTTATTAAGCTTCACCAATTCATGTTTTATACTTTGTGCTTTCAAGCTTTTCAGTTAGATTCACTCATACGGTCTTTAACTATACGGTCTAACTGTCTTTTCTTTGTGTTTGGAGTTTTTCCATAGCTAACTGGTGTTTAATTACAAACGTTTCTATTTTTATGTTCAAATTCAAATTGTGCTGTTTCTTTTTTTAAAGGGCATATATTTGGGGATTAACACACTGAAACGGTAATATCTCAGTTGGGCCCAAAAATTTGATATTTTTTGGCTTCACTGCATAAAAATTGTACAGCAAGCGGGAGCCTTTTCTAAAACTCTCTCTTTTTCTCCAGTGCTTATTATAAGTCATGGCAGCCTTCACTGCATTTCTACACATCACAGTTTTTTGACATGGAAATAGCTGTTGGGCTTGTCAGATCTTCCCAAAAGTATCATTATTATTTTTTGTCCACAGCAAAGCTCTTTGCCTGGGTTGTTGGCTGAATGTGGATATAGCTTGGATCCTCTGTGGGCTCAGATGGTGGGAAGATCCTTAGACTTTCTTTGATGCATCTTTAATGAAGTGAAGGCTCTCTCGGGGCCTGAGGGAGAAATGGCAATGTGACTCTGCAGAACACCTGACCGCTTGCATGAGAGTCAAGAGCTCTCGCTAAATGCATTTATATATGCATAAGAAAAGCATCAGCCTTTGATTTGGTCTGTAACCCTAAAATATCCTTTGTATTACATTGAAAAATAAGCAAGAGAAGGAAAAGTGTCAGATATAAGACTGCTTTACATGAATAACTGGTAGTTCACATTAAAAAATGAAAAATACTCACCCTCAAGTCCTTCCAAATGTTTATGACTTTCTATAGAAGATATTTTGAAAAATGTCTGTTGTTTGTCCATGCAGTGAACGTCAATGGGGTCCAGTGTTGCTTTGGACCCTATTGACTTTCATTGTACACTTCAAAAAACTTGGTGTAAAAAATTCCACTCAGAAATTGCGAGTAAATCTGACAAATAGCAGGTAAAGCACTGAAAAAGTGACTGAATTAAACATTAATTTTGAAGTAGAAAGACTAGTATTTATCTAAAAACATACTCCAATAATCTGTTTTATTTACATTGTCAAAAAAATCATTTTTATAGTGTACGGACAAAAACATTCATTTTTGGGTAAACTATCCTTTTAAAGGGATAGTTCACCCAAAAACAAAACTTCTGTCATTAATTACTCACCCTTGTGTTTATACCAAACCCATAAGACCTTCGTTCATCTTCGGAACACAAATTAAGATATTTTTAATGAAATCTGAGGGCTCTCTGACCCTCCCATAGATACTTTGTCGATCATCTTGGTATTTTTCTGGACCTTGAACGTGGTAGTTCCCTTGCTGTCTATGGGAGGGTCAGAGAGCCCTCAGATTTCATTAAAAATATCTTAATTTGTGTTCTGAAGATGAACGAAGGTCTTATGGGTTTGGAACAATACAAGGGTGAGTAATTAATGACAGAATTCTCGTTTTTGGGTGAACTAACCCTTTAAAAGGTCTTTGTGGAAGTAGTAACATCACAATTCCCCCGATTTCAAATCTGGGTGTAGACAATAATAATTTATATTTGAAACTGTGGAGTTAGTTTTGAGTTTTGAAGATGGTATGTTTCATTGTGGAGTAACCTCTCATACAATATGTGTGAATATCAAGAGTAATTTGATTCTCTGTTTCATGACCCCTTTAAAGGGATAGTTCCAAAAATAAAAAATTCTGTCATTAATTACTAACCCTCATGTCGTTCCAAACCCATAAGACTTTCGTTCATCTTCTGAAATCCGAGAGCTTTCTGACCCTGCATAGACAGCAACGCAACAGACACGATCAAGCCGCAGAAAGGTAGTAAGGACATTGTTAAAATAGTCCATGTGACATCAGTGGTTCAACCTTAATTTTATGAAGCTACGAAAATAATTTTTGTGCGCAAAGAAAACAAAAATAATGACTTTTATTCAACAATTTCTTCTCTTCTTCTCCACCACCATTCACGAGAGTACCTCGACGCATTGAACGTTTCAGTTGCGTTGCTGGAGGGTCAGAAAGCTCTCGGATTTCATCAAAAATATCATAATTTGTGTTACAAAGATGAACAAAGGTCTTTTGGAACGACATGAGGGTAAGTAATTAATGACAGAATTTTCATTTTTGGGTGAACTATCCCTTTAAAGAAAATTCTAGTTTATTGCATTAGAATTTAATTCTGACATGTAGATACCAGAATACAATGCAAATTAGCATTCACCATCTGTATAAAAGTCATTTATGTGGTATCATGAAATGTATTGGGCCGTAACTGCTCTGTTGGTTTGGTAGATCTACTAGCCAGTTTGGCGGGTGATCTAATATACCCATATAAACACAAACCCACTTTTTCACTGCCATGCTGTTTGGCTTGTTGATTTTGTTTAGTTTTCCTTGTGAATGCAAGGGCAGCGGTCCACTGAATGCCCTCAGTTGTGGACAGCAGAGCGGTCCACACAAATAAACGAGCACACACAGAAGCGAAAACGCTCCCCAAGAACAGTGGCGCACTCTTGATGCTCAGTGCTGGCTGGCCAAGTGCAGGAAATCCAATAACAGGGATCAGAGGGCTGAGAATGGTGGAGCAGCCCTAGTCCAAACTAAACACCTGCCAGACCTGCCCTCTTCCTCTCATCCTCTCTTTCTCTGTGTTTTGCTGTCTCTCTCTCACAAACGGTCTGTAACAGGATTGGGTCTGTGTTTATTAAGTCACTGGCTAGTTCTTTTAGTTAATGTTTATGTTGAAGCATGTAGCATCTAGTGTTGTCACAGTGGAGCTGAATTTTTGTTTTCTGAGAGCTAAATCACCAAATGTTTTTCTTACTCGCTTTTGTTTTCTTTTTTTTTTATTTTGCTTAGTGTCCATTGTCCACATATACGTAGTGAGTGTGTTGTTCTGCACTAAAAGAAAACAGGGCACAATGTACTGTGTTAATACTGTATGTAGGAATTTTCTATATTGATTTTTCACAGGTGTTTTACCTGTAGCACACATTGCGTTGTGTTTTAAGATTAAAGGAAGTGTCTGCAAACTTAACTGTCCTGGCAGAAAATTATCAGTACCTTTTCAATTTTTTTATAGTTATTTTCTTATTTCCTTTTATTAAGTTAAATCATAATCAAAAATCATTAAATTATTTTTAGTTACTTTTATTTCCTAGGGGTTGATTTGTTTTTTACTGAAAAACTTTTTACTGTTTTATGAAGGTCATATTAAATCTTTGACCATGGCATCATCATTTTTTGTTGCTTTTTCAATTTCAATCTTAGACTATGACTAAGACTAAGTCCATCATAAAAAAAAATTAAATGTTAATACTAACATATTCTAAACAAAGAGTGAGTTTTTTTTAATAAACTGCTTTAATATATATTTTGTGATAACTATTTAGATAAATTTAAGAAATACTATTTTCCCTCTGCTGCTTCATATTCCGTACCCACTGTATATATATATATATATATATATATAGTCAAAACATAATTACGACAAAGGAATTGATATAGTTAATAGTTTTATTTTAAAATAAAAACATTTGTTTCCAATGTAACAAATTTTCGTTTGTTTGTTTTGTTTTTTTTTTTGTTTTTTTTTTGTTTTTTTCTAGTTTAGATTTTTGTTTCATTTTGTTTTGTTTTGTTTCGTGCATTTCGATCATTTTCATATGGCTACATGGCAAAAAGTGCCTGTAGTTGAAAATACTCCCTTATAACTGAGCTTGAATATATAACGTATGCTTACTTGTGTTAGCATGTGTGCTCATAACTGAGCTTAAAATGGGCCACAACTGCTGTTTTGATGGCAGTGGGCCTTTGCTCACAGACAGAGTTCAGAGTGTTGGCTGACCGTGTCATAGATCTCCTCCTCCAGTTCAGAATCTGAGATGAACAGGTGGCTCTGTGGATGCCAGTTGAAGTCGAACACTTATCCCCAATTCCTGCGATATCTGCATCAGAATGTAGCACAGTAAAACAGCACCCCCTACTGAGAGCAGCAGGAACACCTGCCACTCCAGCCATAAGAAACCAGAAAACAGACCTCCTTTTTATATTTTGGCATAAATAACAAATAAAACTAACTGCAGGCAGCTCACAGTAGCAGATATTTGTAGGAAAATGCTGATCGTAATGGCACGAATGATTTGTGTTTGGACAGTCCTGTGTGTGTGTGTGTGTGTGTGTGTGTGTGTGTGTGTGTGTCTCCCTGCAGCTGCCAGGTACTTGGTGTCATATCACAACACTTCTCTTAGCTTCCTAAGATGGTGACAATAGCAGTAGCCGACTATCACTGCAGGCTCACTGTGCTGCCAGCACAAAGCAGATCCAATTTAGTTCTTGCCTTCAGCATCTGTGCAGCCATATTAACCCCTGCCGAAAGGAGCCGGTTGGGCCAATGAATTTAGAAACATGCTTGGCTAGAAGCCAGGTTTGTCCTTTTAAATAATTCTACTTCAGTGTCTAAATTGTGCAGCACATTTATTAGCGTGTATGTGTCATATTGTTAATTGTGAATTCATATTTACCCCTCTGGTGATATAGTATTCATGAAAGCCCTCATTTTAATTTTGAATTCTGAGGTTGTCACTAAACTGAGCTAAACCTTAAAACATTCTGACCAATGATGGGACAGTTTGTGTGTGACTCGTGTTAACAAATTTTGGTCTGTTTTGAAACCTTAGTTTGTGAAAATGAACCGAACCAATAATAAATTCCAATAATTTAGTCCATGTTATGAAACAAACTAAATTAAATACAGGACTTAAAATGTGTTAAGGTTTTCACACTGCATTTTAAGTCATTTTTGTATACAAATCAAACGATTTGTGTCAGTGTTTTTAAAAGAAGTCTCTTACGCTTACCAAGTAAAATACAGTAATATTGTGAAATATAATTAGAATTAAAAATTAAAAACTTTTCTAATCTGATATATTTTAAAATATAATTTATTCCTGTGATGGCAAAGCTGAATTTTCAGCAGCCATTACTCCAGTCTTCAGTGTCACATGATCATTCTAATATACTGATTTGCTGTAAAAAAAAAAAATAATAATAATAATAAAATACAGGTATTATCAATGTTGAAAACAAAGTGCAGCTTAATATTTTTGTGGAAACCATGATGCATTTTTTTCTGATTCTTTGATAAATAAAAATGTCAAAAGAAGCACATTTATTTCAAATATAATTTTTACAACAATGTGAAAGTCTTTATTATCACTTTTGATTAATTTAATGCATCCTTGCTGAATAAAAGTATTGTGTTATGTGTATACTTAATGCATATGTGTAAATGAGCTGTTTATATGTGTGCTCTGCACTGAAAATATATTTGAATGCACTTTTGTAGTTTTAATAACTTCAATAACTGAGACTGTTATCCTTTGATGTTGATTCACAAATATATGTGATTTAAACAGTTAAAATACTCCGTAAGGATGTATGGTGTTTGTGCTGACTATCAGACTATCAAATGAGCTCCAGTCAACCGCTCCATAAATCTAGAAACTCCTCCGTAATAAATGCAATGCTTGTTGTACATAAACATTTCAAAGGTGTCTTGAAGTGTGACACCAGCTCGCTGTCTGAGCATCTGAAGCTTTACTAAAAACTTTCTGAAGTTTTAGGAAATGATCATGTGGCGTCATGAATAAGATGAGATAGTGGCTTATTACTGGATACACTATGCAGTCTTTAAACACAATCGCACTACAGCGTTGGGTTGAGCATGGATGATGGCACTGTTGCTGTGACGTGTCTCGGGTGTTTCTAAATCAGGATTTATCAAGGGTTAAACCCCAAGAGGCCTGGCCCTCTGGGGCTAAGCATGACACACCACAGCAGTCATGGCTCAAACACACCTTGCCTCTCTTCTCCTTTCTCTTGCCATAAATACCATCTCCTCCTACAGGAGTACAGCTGTCAGTCTTCACTGTTTATGGAGGAGATTATGCAACACTGACTCATTAAAAGCTGTTGTGGCCTAAAATGAATTCAGCATGGTGAATAAACACTCTCCAACTCAGTTTAGGGCTGTTAAGAGGAATTTTAATGATGTGCTTGAGCGAAGCAGTCTGATGAGTTTGGTAATTCTGCATTTTAAGTCACAACTTTGGATTGTTGTTCTGCAAAACAGTTATTGAGTAAAACAATATTATATGAACATTAATTTAATTAAACATGCTGAATGACCTGTGGTTGACATTTCAAGTAAATTTGCAGTCACGTAATCTAACAACAGAAAAATAAAGAATTAATTACTTACTAATTATAATGTGAGTTTAAAAAATAACTGTTAAAGGTAAGTACAGATAATGTTTCACCATCAACTAGAGTTTTAATATAATGGATGCATAATAAAGGAATAGTTCACTCAAAAATTAACATTTGCTAAAAAAAATTTTTTACTCACCCTCAAACCATCCAAGATGTAGATGTGTTTGTTTCTAAACTGGAAAAGATTTGGAGAAATTTAGCATCACCAATGGAGCCTCTGCAGTGAATGGGTGCCGTCAAAATGAGAGCCAAACAGCTGAAAAAAACATCACAATAATCCACACGACTCCAGCGCATCAGTTCATTTCTTGTGAAGTGAAAGTCTGTGTTTGTAAGAAACAAATCTGTCATCAAGGCATTTTAACTTTTAACTATTGCTTCAGGCCCAAATCCATAAATTCATAATCCATAATGACGCTTCCTCCAGTGAAAAGTTCATCCCCTCTTGTCTTTTCACATCAAAATCCACCAACATATTTGTTTTCAGAACTGTAAACAGTGCTTGATCTGTGCACATTTCTCCTCAGAGAAGATTACTTTTTTACTGGAGAAAGCAGACTCATAATATTTTAGCAAGAAGCAAGAGTTTGAAGTTAAAAACGTCTTGATGAATTTGATTATTGCAAACACACACAACTGATGGACTGGAGTCATATGGAGTACTTTTTGTGATTTTTTTTTTTTTCTTTTTTTTTTTTAATGATGCTTTTATCAGCTGTATAAACTCTCATTCTGACGGCACCCATTCACTGCAGAGGATTTATTGGTAAGCAAGTGATGTAATGCTAAATTTCTCCAAATCTGTTGAAGAAACAAACTCATCTACATTTTGGATGGCCTGAAGGTGAGTACATTTTCAGCAAATTTTCAATTTTGGCTAAATCATTCTTTAAAATATACCCTGAGCAAACACTTTGATCTTCGTCTATTATATTTTTAATAAAAGCTTAATTTTATTTATTTCATCATTTTTTTATATTCATATTTTTTCATGTAAAATAATTCAATTTGTTTGTCTGTTTGTTATACATGTTCTTATTCAGAAAAACTAGCAGCGAAAGTTTGAAATAATAGTTTGAGTGGTCTCTCTTTCTGTTTGTTTTCCTTCACAGCCCCCACGGTGGTGTCGTTTTCATTCGATGTAGGAAACGGGCCGGTGGAACTGAACGTGCACTCTCCTACCCCGCTGAACGATGACCAGTGGCACCGGGTCAGTGCGGAGAGAAACACGAAAGAGGCCATTCTGCAACTAGACCAAAAATACAAGGAGGTCAGACCTGCGCCTACACAGGGACACACACGCCTGGAGCTCTACAGCCAGCTTTATGTGGGTAAGGACCACATGTACATCCACGTATAGCGTATATATGGACTCGTGTGGGTGAGGACTTCAGCAAAACACATTTTTCCATACGCCCACCCCTAGAGTTCTGAAGCCTGTTCATGCTTAGTTATATTGTTGGAGGTTGGAGTACTGTTGTTTTTTGTAGGCATTCGTAATGTTATTGATGGGTTGCACAACTCTTGAAAATCTGATCAAATGAGATCTATTACTGATTAAAATGAATTAGAAAATATTTTTCTTCATTATCTTTCTCATAAAATACACAATTCCTCCTGAATATCTCCTTTCTGAGCTGTTCTTGTGTCTCTCTCTATCTTTTTCCCACTCTTTTTCCTTTTTTGAGAAATCAGCAGTTCTCGCGCACAGCGCTCTATGTTCTTGTGTCTGAAAGTGAAAATGTATTTATAGTCAGCAGCCTAAATGCAGGTGTAGCTATTAAAACTCACACTTAATGACATGGAACCCTGGGGAACCTGTTCGCCTCCAAAGTATGAAAAAGTCCACTGTAAAGAAAAGGAAGTTGAAAATGGGTTTGACTGAATATGGTCGAAAAATGTTTTAGGCACAGCAGGGAATGTGACTAATAATGGTGTTGTGTGTGCTATGCTAACATTAGCAAGGAATCTTTTTATGGCTTTAAAAGTGCGAACAAGCCGTGTCACTCATGAGGCAATTATCTGTTGAACAGAATGGCTTTGGGCTTTCATTGTGCTATTTTGTGCTTTGACTTATTCTTTTCAACAAATGACTTTGACGCTCATTAAGAAAGGGGAAGATAATGCACCCCTGTGGCTCTCTTGAGAGAGCTTTTGGAAAGCTCGTCTAGCTTGTGTATTTAAAGATTGACGTCAAGAAAAATTTCCAGGTTTCCAATAAGTTTTTATTGATATCAAAGTTATTGATTGGTTTTATAAAGCAGAATTCTCCAGAACAGGAAATATACATGTATATTATTATTGTTGTTATTGTTATTATTATTAATGTTTGGTAATTGTATTAAATTACAAAATTAAATTGATTATTCTATATAATTATTTATTTATTTAATATATTATACTGTTTTTTTATTATTTATTATTTAAAATACCAAACATACAATTATTGTACTTTTTATTAATTGTATTATTTTATTACTTTTTATTATTATACATTTTTCTATGAAATATCATCTGAAAAATTAATATAGATTTAGTTTTTCTCTAAATTAGCTAAAGGAAAATGTTTAATTATTTTCATTTATATTCTTCAGCATAACAAAACAGTGCTCATCAATATTCACCTACACTCTATTAAAAATAAAGGTGCTTCAAGAGGTTCTTCAAGCGATGCCATAGAAGAACCATTTTTGATTCCACAAAGAACCATTCAGTCAAAGGTTCTTTAAAGAACCATCTCTTTCTTACCTTTTTGTAATCTGAAGAACCTTCTTTCGCCACAAAGAACCTTTTGTGAAACAGAAAGGTTCTTCAGATGTTAAAGGTTCTTTATGGAACCATTTAGACAAAAAGGTTCTTCTATGGCATCGTGAAGCACCTTTATTTTTAAGAGTGTACATGTAATTTTAATGAAACAATTTTGAAATTTTTTATGTGATTAGAGCTTTGATTTTTTTTTTTTTTTAATGGACAGTGTGAACTGATTTGTGGAAATAAATTAAACTTACCAACTGCATTTTTTTCACTTTAAGTTTAAATTAGACACTATTAGAATTTTTGATCTTGAAACTAGTCCAAAGATATTGTCCTATTGATAAAGACAGGACTTCAGTCTATCAGTTAACGTCTTGTGAAGTGAAAAGCTGCGTGTTTGTAAAAAATCATGCAGTACATTTTCATTTTGTGGTGAACAGTAGGGACAGTATGTTGGATAGTGCAACCAGCAAAATCATGTATTAATATTCAATATATTGCAAGCCATAACCCTCTCTAGGTCTCATTTGCATGTTGTCCATGCAGCAGATGAAAATGTAATTCTTATTCTCGACTTAGATCTGAAGAATGTTGGACTGGCATATCAATTTCAATATCATGCACACTAGGGTTAGGTGTAATGAGCTTTGCAGTCCAAATGAATGTTAAAGGTTGTCTAATCCTTGTCCGTTGTTTCAGTAGAAATGTAAAATGTTGACATGACTGTTCGTGGAGAGCAACTCTCAGTCTTTAGACCCTGACCCTCAGTTGGAAAACTAATTGGTTTATATCCGCTGAGTGGGCTGGGGTGGACCTGTCCGGACCTGTCAAGCCTCCTCTCCTCTGCTTATGAATGCTCAGTTTTCAGACCATTTAGTCTCATGCCATCATTTATTGATAAAGCAGATTGCCCTCTACTTCTGTTCACCCATGGATGCTTGTGTCTATTTGAAATTGTTTTGCATTTATAGCGGCCTCTTTATATTTAATGGAGGATTAAATGCTTGCTCGTTTTTGATTGTCATTCGCTTCATCTCAAATAACAAGCAGACCTTTGATTTAACAACCACTAACACAATGCATTCGTTCATGGTATTAATGTGCATATGTCTGTTTGCATGAATCTTTACTATCCACCATCAAGTTGCTTCTTGCGATTTACTTTCTTTTGAAGCCTGGCCTTGATTAAGCATCAAGTTTTCTAATCACTGCATGTTTTTTATTCATATTTTTATTTTTTATTTTTTTTGGTGTTGTTTTCTTTCTTTCATTGCTTGCACATCTGGGCGATATTGGCTCTCCAAAGGGAAGTCAGCTTCATGGGCCTGTCAGGACAGTAGGTAACTTTTTTGTAAAATGTACGACAACAAACAGTCTAGTTTAACCTGAAACTTCTTGTCTGTCTGTGATATTTTGGTCAGGTGACCTTTTAATTCAGTATAAGGCTATAAACATTCTGTGCACTGCAATGGTAAAAGCAGAAAAAAATATTCCACTGGGCAGGATGATCTAATAAATGTAATATGCTAATTCATTACAGTTTCATTAGAGAATAATTTCCAATTCAGGGCTCATCAGAGATGGAGGCAGTGAACTTCAGAAGGGTTTTAACAGCTCTTTCCTCACTCAAGCTTATTCATGCTGCTTCACTTTCAAAAGTTAAAACACATCCTGTATTTATGAAAAAGTTTTGTGAAGTTGATTCTTCAGTGACAAACAAGGGCATAAAAAGTGCCTGCTAAGTGACATGAATCAAATTGGAACAATATTGCGACGAGGAATAAATAGAAATGTTAATTTAAATGATCTTGTGTTTATCTCATGTTCGTCCTTGAAACATGAGACATTGTGTCTTTCATTTAAGTATTATAAATAGCACAGCATATTTTACTGTACATTTGATGATAAGAGCTCTGCTCTCAGGTTTATTAGCAAAGAATTCAGTGAGTTGTTTTGTATTATATATCCAAGCAGGTCACCAGCGCAATTAACACTCAGCTGTCGATGTGAGTTTGAGTTCAATTGAGTTTATAAAACTTTGAAAATGTGTTTTCTGTTCTTTTTTTGTAAAGCATAGCCAAACTGCCATTATTACTTTATATATCTACTATATATATACTCCAATCCATATAATGTCTTTGGAGGAATTGATAAAGCTTTCCTCATTTGGCAGCTTGATCAATTTTAGCAGGATTGTACTTGTGGGTCAGTTTTTATTATTTACCGTTAGTAGATAATGAATGCATCCTTCCAGAACATTTACTATTAATCTACTATTAATCTAGCAAATAATTGTACGATTTCTGTTTAACTGGGCAGTTTCGTGTAATGAAAAGATGTCCAGACAAGACATTGAGCAATTGGCGAATGTTTATTTTCTCCTGGAAGTGGAGCTCTAATGATGTCTAATTTCTCTAAGGTCTATTGTATTGAATGGTACATGCCAAAATTAATGAAACCCACCAGAAGGTTCAACTATTGGCTGAGACTTAATGTTTCAAATTTAACCTTTTGTTTTCAAGCTAGTCTGCAATAGAAATTAAGGATTGAGTCATTTTGTTGGGCCACTTATGCTTTTATTAAATGTAATATTGACTAGTCTTTGTCTCCATTTCTCATCCAGGTGCAGCAGGAGGTCAGAGAGGGTTTCTCGGATGCATCCGCTCCCTGAAGATGAACGGTGTGACCCTTGACTTAGAAGAGAGGGCAAAAGTCACTCCTGGTGTAAAACCTGGCTGTTCGGGTCACTGCACCAGTTTTGGGATGTATTGCCGTAACGGCGGCAAGTGTGTGGAGAAATACAATGGCTATTCTTGTGACTGCTCCACCACTGCTTACGATGGGCCTTTCTGTTCAAAAGGTCAGTATGCATATGCAAATTAGAAATTCATACTTTTAAAAGTTTTCTGTGAAGTTTATACACCTCAACCAGAGATATGACACTGAACAATTTGTTTTTTAAACCTGTGACTGGCAGGAATCTCTGAGGGCAACTCTTGTACTTAAGCTCCACCTCCCTCATTTGAATATAGTTATAGCATCACTGACATGAGCAGGCCCCTTCTGTAGTTCATGCTCTATGTCGAGACCTCCATCAAGCATCTCATGCTCTCTGTTTAAAAATGGCGACTCGCTGTGAGTCAGGGCCTCTGATGGTTGCCCTCAGCTTTCAACATCTCCTTCTGCTTGAAATATGCATGAACAACCTCGTAATTGCAAGGTTTTAACTCACATTTCCATTTTACACATATTTACTTGTGCCGTCTAGGGTATTGCAGTCAATATCGAATTCTCTCAGATTCTTTGCCTCTGGGTCAGTGCAATTGCTCCCACAGGCTGCCTTACATTTGTGGCTCAATACTACACATCACCTTCATTCTAGGAAGAGGAATCTCTTTGCTGTTTCATTTGGATTCAGAGATATGGATGTGGATTCTTACATCTATATGTTATTTAGTGCTATTTTTTCTCGATTTAAAGGGTTAGCTCACCAGAAAATGAGAATTTACTCACCCTCATGTTGGTCTAAACCATGCATGACTTTCCATTTTTGCAGAACATAAAAGATGATATGAAGAAGAAAGATGTCTCAGTTTTTTGTTTTTTTTTTTAAATAGGAAGACCGTCATACAGGTTTAGAATGCCCTGAGGGTGTGAGTAAATAATTGCAGAATCTTTTTGGGGTGTACCTAAACGCAAAGCCATTAAGAAAATGACAAAATATTATTTTTAAAAGATCTGGGCTGAATTAAGACAGATAGAAAATGTTTTTAAAAAAAGACACCATATTTCAAATGTCTTAATGCAAAAAACAACAGATTTGACAATAAAGGGATCACTTGCTTTAATGTAACAAATTAAGATCTTGAATTTAAAGGGATAGTTCACCCAAAAATGAAATTTCTGTCATCATTTACTCCCCCTCCACTTGTTCCAAACCTGTATGAGTTTCTTTCTTCTGTTGAACACTAAAGAGGATATTTTTGGAGAATGTTGGTAAACAAGCAGTTGACATTAGCCATTGACTTCCATAGTATTTTTTTCCTATGGCTACCGTTAACTGTTTGGTTACCTGGTAACCGTTACCAACATTCTTCAAAATATCTTCCTTTGTGTTCAACAGAAGAAAGAACCCCATACAGACTTTACAGGACTTCCAATGGGACTTTAAAGTAGTAGTAGTACAGTAGATAAATGATCCAATCCAGGGTCTGTAAAGTTGTTGGTCCTCAGAACACATTACAGATGGGATTTTTGTACTCAAGAACTGTAATTCCTTATATCCGTACCATCCTACCCTGCCTTTCACGCTCCCACTGTGTCGAGGCTTTTGCCCCAGTGGTACTAAAACATGGTGGTTCTTTCTCAGTTGCCTCTGAACCTCGTGTTGCAGCCTGGTGGAAAAGTAAGGATTGCTCAAGGACCTCGCAGCAAATAATTAAACCAATCTATAGTCTCCGCACTGATTTCCTTCCTGCTCCCGATACAGCATTTGTACAAAGCTCATTTGTACTTAGCGCTCTGTTCCCGGGGGTAAAACGGCTGAATGAGAGAATGCCATGAATAACAGATAAACCCGCCTCGTCCTCTGTGTACATGAGATATTCGGTGCGGGTGCACATTGTCATGTTCGTTCACTCTCTTTTTACCCATGTGTGTATTTACTTCATTACCCATGTTGATTTCCCATGGTTCTTCCTGTTCCACCCCATATGCAACAAATCCTGTGTTGTTTATACTGCTTCTGTGTAAGACAAATCTATGCACACTTGCACATGTCCTAGCAGTCGGGTTAAACGATTCGTGTAAGGACCTTTGTTCTCCCCCTCAAGTAAAAAGGTAATAGGAAAGTGTCCTCTTGGTTTAGCTGTTGAAGAAGCCCCTCATGAATACAAAACATGCCGGTAATGTCAGTTTCCTTGCCCTTCTACACTTTTTCAGGCTAAGAAACACTGGTTTCAGAGTTTAGACTTTTTTTAATTGAACACACACTATGATTCGCTATGATTCAAAAGTTTGGGTTCAGTAAGATATAATATATTACGGCTGTCAGTTGATTACATTTTTAATCTTAATTAATTACATGATGTGTCGATAAATTCATCTAATTAATCGCAAAATAAGTTTGACTATGAAAATACCCATAAAAGATTATTTAAAGCTATTTTTGTGTTAAATGAGAAAGTATCAAGTAGACATTACAAATTGTAGCTTTAGAAATAAATATTTTATTTGATTCAACATGAAATTTATTACACACAAACATTTAGGCTACAACGGCCTAACATAAACTATGGAACATTAAAGAAGATCATTTGAGAAACATCAGTATTTTTTGTTCATACAATAAAAATCATTGGTAACCAAAACAGCTTTGTTACCAAAAGTCTTCAATTCTTTTATGTTCCACAAAAGAAAGATTTGAAACAACATGAGGGTGAGTAAACGATAACAGAATGTTAATTGTTTTGGGTAAACTATAACTCTAAATAAGAAACTAAATCTGCCAGCAGGTGGTGGTAAATGTCTTTATGAGTCATTTATTCATTCGATTCCTTCAAACGGCTGATTCATTCAGAAACTAAATCCCGCTGTTTTGCTCAAAGATGTGCAACAATTCTGCTATGGCTAAAGGTAATATGGCAAAACACGCAAAACACACTCAAACATTGTGTTTAAAATATAACACCATATCAGCTTCTTATTTACTGAACTGCTGTATAAAATCACATTTAAACTCATAATATCGAACAAACTCGGGACAAAATCAGCACTCGAGTAATACTGCTCTCCCTGCTCATGGGATATTGCTTATCGTATGATATAAATATGAGACAAAAACTCATACAGGGGCATTTTTTGCACCAATATCTTGAATTTTAGGGCATAACTGCATTTATGGAGTTGTTGTCCTGCATCATATTTGTCAACAGTCAACTATATGAAATGTAAGATGACATACAGGTCTGGGGGCGGGGTCAGTGCGTTAATAGTGTTAAAATATTTTAATCGTGTTATTTTTTCATAACTAATTAATTAACACGTTAAACTGACAGCCCTAATATATATATAATGCATTAAATGCATGTGAGAATGCATTAAATTTGTCAAAAGTGACAATGAAGACATTTTCAAGTTGCCAAAGACTTAAATTTTAAATAAATAAACTTTCTTGAATTTCTTTGGTAACTTTATAAATGTCTTAAATGTCACTTTTGACCAATTTAATGCATTCTCTCTAAAAAAAAAAACAGAAATAAATTTTATGGATGCTCCGATCAGGATTTTTGCAGCCAATACCGATTTCTTGTCATGGTGATCAGCCGATACAAATGCCGATTCTGATGCTTCAAGGCAGCTTTATATAACATATGTAATAATGTTATATAAATAATCACAAAAATTATTCCTTATACAGTGAACATTTTAATATGCCTTTAAAATGGGGTTTATGCATAACATTATGTATATCAGGATACTTAATATAAGACAAAAATAAATACAAACAAAATGGAGCAGTCTGATGCAGCCCACAAGGTTTATTTAAACATTATCCAGTAGTAAACTGTGGAGGACAAAATAAACATTTAATCTC
>NW_015662000.1:903858-906872 GCF_001515625.1 Sinocyclocheilus rhinocerous | reverse complement strand
AAAAGAAATAGAAACATTTAAACTACTGAAAGAACAAAACGGAGTAGTTCGATCACGGTTATATCCACGGGCGCTGCGGATAATCCGCGGATCGGGTAATAAAAAAATGCATTCTGATTATTTGCGGGTGGTTAAAATAAATCATAAATTATGTAAATATTAACTAAAATTTTTTAAATAAATTTTTTCATCAGGCAGACGATTTCATTTGTGTGTGTGTGTGTGTGTGTTCGCCTGATCAGTAAGTTGCAGTGACAGAAACGGTGACATTACAGATAAAATTTGAAAGGAGTAAAGCTAATTAATGCTATTTAGTAGGCTAATATGGCCAAAGAAGATATTTTGTTTTATAAATAAATGTTCATTTAAAAGCAGCACACGATCAGTGTAGCTATTATGTTACCGTTACCCCTTACGGCTCTGACGTGGTTTGGTTCCGTCCTCCACGCTGTGACAACTCACAAAAGACTATTTTTAGCCAAGCAGCGTGGAGAGCCGCTTTTGAAACATGCCGCGGCTAGCTGGTATAAACACAAGCATTGACTACAGTGGCCGTGATCTATGGGATTACATCTCTGCTGCAATTCTGCACGCGAAAGATCATATTTTGAGAGCGCAAAAGTGTGTTTTGCACGCGCGCGAACTGAGTTTTGTGGAGAAAATGTTTGTCTCGCAAAGAAGAAAGTATTTCGAGCGCACGAAAATAAATTTTGCATTTAAAATAAGTTTTTGGATGTGTGCAGACCTTCTCTTTTTAATAATATTTTACAGTAATACTGTACTGTCTTTACTGTATTTTTGATCAAATAAATTCAGCCTTTGTGAGCATAAGAAACTTTTAAAAAACATTTTACTAAATAAAAGTATCAGTACACTATATGATTGTATTTCTTTTGGCATTTACCTAACCCTCAAATCTGATTGGTTGTTTAAATATTTTCCAGATGTTGGTGGTTTCTTTGAGGCAGGAACACTGGTCAAGTATAATCTGGTACCTGAAGTGGTGGCTGCAGCCTCCAGCCTGGATGAGAAGAGTGTTATCCACAACCTTCCTGTCGAGACCAACCTGACACGTGAAGACCTGACCTTCAGCTTCAGCACCTCCACTTCTCCCAGCCTTCTAGTCTATGTCAGCTCAAAAACCCAGGATTACATGGCCGTGGTGCTCCGTCACAATGGTAGGATATTGGTCACTCTGCAAAAGAGGGTTTTATAGCAATTCCATAGAAGAACCATTTTGTATTCCCTAAAGAAGCTTTTAGTGAACAGATCTTTTCTGTCCACTCTACTAACTCTAAGGAACTTTGCAACTTTATGTCAACTAACTCTCATTAATTTGCAACTGCGTGTTAACTAACTCTCATTAGAGTAGACTGTTAGGGTCATAGACATGTATACGTAGATCCCACATTCGACCACTCCAAACACATCCGCCATCTTTGAACGTTCAACATTTTGTCACTCACAGTAAAAAGCAGTAAGTTAAGAAAAAATTGGATACCTTTTCACAGGTGAGAATGTGTTTGTTTGTGTTTTAAATGCATTAATGCAGCTTTTTAAACTATGGTAACTTTTTAATGTTGTTATAGTTAATGCCTTCATCCTGTATCATGTTAATATAGCAAAATCATCTGCAGAATTCTGTTGCAGATATAGATATTCATACATGCGTATAACGTCTCAGGTTATGCATGTAACCATGGTTCCCTGAGAAGGGAACGAGACACTGTGTCCTCTAGAGGTCGCTACGGGGAACGCCTTCAGCGTGACCGGTGTCTGAAGCATACATCTAAAAACGACAATAACATTGGCCGGCGACAGCCTATGACGTCATTACCCTGATCACGTGATCACAATATAAAAGGGCGCCGGGATAACACGTTATCCGCTTCTTCGTCTGAAGCTTGCGTCCGCAGCATGGCAAGGAAACTAGAGGATGCAGTGTCTCGTTCCCTTCTAAGGGGAACCATGGTTACATACGTAACCTGAGACGTTCCCTTTCAAGGGAGGAAACTTCGAACTGCGTCCTCTAGGGGTCGCTATGGGGAATGGTATATCCACGCCACCATTCTGAGGGGAGTGCATGCCAGAAAACCACGGCGAGCACTAAGTACCAACTCTACCATAGCCATGGGAGTTGCCCCAAAGGACATTTGACGGCTGTCAGTGACATTATCCCCTTCGGCCAAGGGCCTGAGCTGCATACCCTAAAAGAACTTACCTGTTAAGGGCTGGGCTAGGAAGCCCAAGCCTAGGGCAGAGCTCAAAGCTTGGAATCAGAAGAGATTCCTTTAAGGGGATACGGCCAGGTGTCTAAAAAACCACACCAGACCCTGGGCTGTCACCCAGGGGGTGCTACCACTGGTTCTGAATAAACCTGCTCAAAGAACTGACTCGACAGACCTTAGGTAGCAACACCCTGCTCAGAAATGTATCAACAGAGATACATTAGTTGTGTGGAGCCCAAGGCGAGAACCGGGGCCTAAGCCAACTCAGAGAAAGGGAACGAGGTTGACAGCACGTGACCCTTACCATACAGGATTTTAGAAAGTGTGCAGAATGCTTAGCATGCACACTTACCACAGTGTGGATTTTAGAAAGTGCACAGAGCTTGGCGTGTGCACTTACCATAGCATGGATTTAGAAACACCGTTGCTTAAGGGGTAACCGAGGCTGTATTAAGCCAGCCTAGGGACCCGAAGTGACTGTGGCACGCTCACAGAACAGATTCCGAAGCATCTGCTCACAGATGCCCAGAAGTCCTCAGACACTCAATCGGGTGCGGCAGGCTCAAAGACAACCCTCTGAGGTGAGGGGAGCTCACCCTGCTCAGAAATGTATCAACAGAGATACATTAGTTGAGTGGAGCCCAAGGCGAGTACTGGGGCCTAAGCCAACTCAGAGAAAGTGCACAGAGTGCTTAGCGTGCACACTTACCACAATGTGGATTTTAGAAAGTGCACAGAAGCTTAGCGTGTGCACTTACCATAGCATGGATTTAGAAACATTTTCTT
>NW_015662000.1:901337-903848 GCF_001515625.1 Sinocyclocheilus rhinocerous | reverse complement strand
GGCAGATAGATCGCAAATGGGACATCAGAAATGGGATCCTGCTAGAAGGGGATCACACATTTCTAAGGGAACAACAGGATCCCAACATAAAGGCAACTGACCAAGGAGGCGACAGAGACGGACCTAACACTTAGTTCGTTGCAAATGGGGTCCTTCGGGAGCAGTGCTTTCAGCTCTCAAGCTGAGGCGAGCCCTTACAGCACATACTGGGAGCGACTCATTGCTAACCCTCACAGAGAGGGGAGCACTTCTCAGCTCGACCAGAAGGGGGCAGTAGATTAGAAGGCGTAACCCAGCAGGGCCCAATAAGAGACAGCCCACTGGTGCAGCTGGACACGGTCTCATGCTCTCTTGCTCCTCAGAGCAGAAGCACAAAAGAGGGTTTTCCACAGAAACACAAATCCCTCTTACCTCAGGGAATGCAGTGTACTCCAGCCCACTCCGCAGAGGGGTGATTACTGGTTCAACCATAAGGGCAGTGTGACAGTGAGGACCCACGGGCCCGACCGTCTATGGGGCGCTGAGCTCCTCAACGCCTCAGCGAGAGGAGCTCTAACTCAGAGAATGTGCATGAAGGTTAAGGAACGATTCAAATCTCAGGAGACCACCCAGGGTGAGAAATGAGTAGTTGCACCTGGCCAGAGGATAGGGAGCATGTCGCGAAGCATGTACTCAGAAGAGTACTAGCCCACGAGAAGGACCCACAGGTCCTGAGGTTGCAGCGTTATACTGGGGACCTGATGCTGGGAGACTTCCTGAGAAGCCCAGATTGCATGTCCAAGCCGAAGATGAGGGCTATCACCAGCCTGGAACCAGAACCGATGAGTGAAACCATCACTGTAATCGGTCAACAGCAGGAGGTCCTGACTTAGCAGGTGGGTCAAACCTAAAAGTCAGAAAAACAGAACAGGTCCGAGTAGCGCTGCAGAGAAAGGCTAGCATCGAATAAACAAGAACTAGCAGTAGAGTAGATAAAAATGGATCGTACTCACCAACCATGGCTCCCGCGCATGACTCAGGCTCATGATATAGGCTGGAGGCGAAGTCCGAAGCCTGGACCTTTGTGGAATGAAGGATTTAAAGGCAGCCGAACGCGTCTTGGCCTCCTTAAATTTCACGACCACCATCTCGACGTAAGTGCCGAAAAGCTCAGAAGGGGAAACCGGCGCATCAAGAATAAAGCCCTTCTCTTTCGACCCAATATCCACCAGACTCACCCACAGATGTCTCTCCGTAACCACCATGGCTGCCATTTTTTTGGATCTGCTAATGGCAGTGGCGGCCTGCTTAGTGGCACGGAGAGCAAGATCCGTGGTGCGACGCAACTCAGCCACCTCATCAGGGGATAGACCCTGCCTTTAAACAGGTCTTTCAGTAGATCAGCTTGAAAAGCCTGAAGCACCACCATGGTGTGCAACGAGACTGCAGCCTGACCTGCTGTCGCGTATGCCCTGCCATTCAAACAAGATGTATACTGAAGGGGTTTGGATGGCAGGGAGGGAGCCTTAAAGGTGACATATCATGAAAATGTTTCCCGGACTTTTCCAGCCAGAGACTTATATTACATATTGTAAAAAGGGGCATAATATGTCTCCTTTAAGAGAAGATGTCTCCCCTATATAGAGATAGCAGGCCAGCGTCTCTTCAACAGGGGGCATCTTTTCATAACCGTTCTCACGCATCCCCTCGATGTTGGCATAACTAGTATGTTGGAATCTGTGGATGCGGGACGAGAATGGATTTTTTTTTTTTTTAAACTTCAAGCCGGAGTGCAGTATAATGTGGTTATCTGAAAAGGACATGATATAAATCATCTGTCCAACAACTGCAGACAGATCCACACTTTTGTTTTTTTTGTTTATACACTTCCTATATAAACAAAAGGAAATTACTGATAGGGGGAAATTTCCCATCAGGTCCTTTCCATGTTCGCACTGCGACTGCAACGCACAGCATGCATTCAGCTCCCGCGGGAGCTAAACACGCTCCGCCCAACCGCTAGATTACCTCGGAACTCAAACGAGAACGAAAACCGCTGCCGCGAATGCATCGCTATTCCCGCGAGAGGCGAACGCACTCATGCAAACACTATCTACAAACTCGGGTAAATGGTGAAGTACTCACATCCCCCTCAGTAGTCCCATGAATGCATTACGATGAGCACAAGCCGTCTCCTCGTGAGACGAGCGCGTTCAATTCATGCTTATCCCTCACAAGAAATAAGCAATGAATGCAGAGCGCATCCAACTCCCTCAAGAGCTGAACGCGCTTGCTCTTCACCACACACATACACACAGCACGCGAGCCGTGTGAAACTGCAGGTATCAGAGCAAAGCCTCTGGCGAGAAAACATGCACACCTAGTCGTCTTTAGCTTAAGCTAACATAAACAAACAGTCAGTGAAGATGAAGAAGAGGATGACGTGTTATCCCAGCGCCCTTTTATACTGTGATCACGCAGGGTAATGACGTCATAGGCTGTCGCCGGCCAATGTTATTGTCGTTTTTAGAT
>NW_015662000.1:875756-900799 GCF_001515625.1 Sinocyclocheilus rhinocerous | reverse complement strand
GAATGCATCGCTATTCCCGCGAGAGGCGAACGCACTCATGCAAACACTATCTACAAACTCGGGTAAATGGTGAAGTACTCACATCCCCCTCAGTAGTCCCATGAATGCATTACGATGAGCACAAGCCCTCTCCTGGTGAGACGAGCGCGTTCAATTCATGCTTATCCCTCACAAGAAATAAGCAATGAATGCAGAGCGCATCGAACTCCCTCGAGAGCTGAACGCGCTTGCTCTTCACCACACACACAAAGCAGGCGAGCCGTGTGAAACTGCAGGTATCAGAGCAAAGCCTCTGGCGAGAAAACATGCACACCTAGTCGTCTTTAGCTTAATGCTAACATAAACAAACAGTCAGTGAAGATGAAGAAGAGGATGGCGTGTTATCCCGGCGCCCTTTTATACTGTGATCGCGTGATCAGGGTAATGACGTCATAGGCTGTCGCCGGCCAATGTTATTGTCGTTTTTAGATGTATGCTTCAGACACCGGTCACGCTGAAGGCATTCCCCATAGCGACCTCGAGAGGATGCAGTTCGAAGTTCCCTCGAAAAGGAACTACGGTTGCAGACGTAGAGTCAACTTTCTCTCAAGTGTTCACAGACTGGCTTTGACTATTCCAATATGGCGGATGACTTATGTATAGCCACCCATAGAAACAGCCGCTAATGAGGCATCTATGTATATACAGTGTATCTATGGTTAGGGTTAGTAGAATAATGTCATGTACTTGTAAAGTCAGTAAAATGCCTGTAAGTGTGAACCAAAATATATATTTAACATCAAATATGTTCTGATTAGCTTTTATTGTGCCACCTCGCACAGTATTGTTACTTTCAGTATGAACAGACAAATCGCATCACACCTGGTTAGTCTTCGTTCATCATTAAGTCCGGATGCTGATGCAATACACACATCTGTGTGTGTCTGTAAGATTGTTCTGCAGCAGTTTTGAAACTGCACTGTAATAATAAAGGAAAATTTATTGCACCAGGCTGAATTGCTTTTTGAAGTGGAAGCGCAACAGTAAAAGCTAATTATATGACAAATGGCAGAGTGCAGGCAATTACATCCCTGTTTGTTTGGCATAAGCACAACACTGTGATCCAATTATTTTAGAGTTTAGAAGTAAAACACATCTGGTGTTTAAAGAAAAAGACCCTTATTCCCCTCAAGGACAGGATTTCACATTAAACACAGTGACTCAGATGTACCGTTGTTTAATTTGTAGAGTGGCGTTTTCGCTAAACACCGTTCCATAAAACCCAAAGTGGGCACACAAGACTGTTGATACTTGTTCTTTGTGTTAAGCTGCCTAAACCCACATCGAATTTTACCCTGTAGTCTCTGAGCAAATTTATCTTGCTGGCCTGAGCGGTAACCCAAATGAGGTAATGTTCTTCCCTGCAGTCTGTAGGGCCGTTGCACAGGAGAGTGCTGTGGAGGTGAGTGATGTCAGGGTGCAGGACTGATGCACAACTCTCACTCACTCAGGCATTCTGCATCCAGGAAGACTGCAGTGCAGTTGAGCTCTGGATAAATGTGATCTTTCTGTCTCATCCTGTTTCACTCAGGTACGCTGCAGCTGCGGTACAACTTGGGTGGTCTCAGAGAACCCTTCAGTATTGATATTGACCAGAGGAACTTGGCCAACGGGCAGCCCCACACCGTCAACATCTCGCGGGTGGAGAGAGACATAGAAGTGCAGGTGGGAAACACATGAAACTGACCACTCTCAATAATACAATCAGTATCATTGGTCAAACGTATCATGTAATACTCATCCAATAATACAGAAGTTAGCTTTTTTACTTCTAAGGCAGCATCTTAACTGAAATGAAACCTCATAAGGGACTGATTTAAAACACTCTACATGGGCAACTACTTTGGTAGCGGGTTGTTATCTGTGCCATACAAATAAATTTGTATATGAATTGCACAAAAAAATCTACTAAATCTCGCAGTTAATTTCACAGTAAAGGCGGTCAGTAGTTGATAAAAGAGCCAATTTTGTAATTAAATTAAATGATTTATAATATTATTATGTTTGTTGTTATAATAATATTATTATATTCATTATAAAATGAAATTATTTATAAGAAAATAAACTTTTTTATATAGTATTAGTTTGATATAGTACTGTAACAATCATCAAACAAATGTATATCTTAAGTACAGTTGTGTTACAGTTTAACTGGTTAAAATAATTCATATGCCTTTAACTTCATTAGATGCCTCATAAAAGGTCATAGGAAGTTCATAATTATTATGGTCAAATGTCTTGAATACTTGTCACTTTTCCTAAGTGGAAAGTGAAGCTTCCATCAGCAAGCAAAGTTTATGGATAGGCCTCAATAATGTACTTGATTTAGTTTTGATAAGAGCATTTCGTACTAGACCTTGGCTGTCTGGAAAAGTCTTAACAATTTTTCCTAACAGCCAGGAATTCCATGGTGCTTTCTCATCAGCAATTATCACCAGATCATTAGGTTGGAAGTTTCTTTTTGTTGAGGTCCATTTTGTTCTCATTTGTAAGCTAGGAAGATATTCCCGTTGCGTTGGCAAATTTCACGTCATCCTTTTTTTGCAACTTTTACTTAAATGCCCCCTTACAAGACATCCAAAACAAAATCCATTTCTTTTCAGAAATTCCACCTTCTTCTCCTGCTGCTGTAAATTGAAGTGTTGACAACTGGTTAGTTCATGATCCCCTGTACAATATGGACATGATGTATACAGGATATTTGAAGTTGCCGTCCTTCTAGTATCCTCTGTGTTGCCTGTAAAAGGAGTTTGAATGGCTACAGTTGATACTGTTGTTGCAAAGCTTTTCCTGCTATTGTTCCTTCCTTTTATGGGAAATCTTGATTAGATTGCTAGACTTTCTTCCTCCTTGGTTGTCCTGAATATTACCAAAGAGGGGATCTGAACTTATTCTCACCTGCTTCTCAAGGAAGATCACAACATCCTTCAAACCAGCCCTTTGGTTGGTTTCCTCCAAGATGTAATTTGCCGCTGTTCTCCATTTTTCCTTAATTTTATAGGGTAGTTTTGATAGAATTACACTTAGGTTAGCAGCAGTATCCAATTCCCTCATATAACGTAATTCACGCATCACATTACAACAGCCTCTTAAATACAGAACGTAACTGCGCAAGGCTTGACAATCTTCAGCCTTGATGTTTGGCCACTGTTGAATTTTCTCAATATATGCATTTGTCACTCTTATGTCATCCCCAAAATTCTCCTGTAGGAGGCGTTTTGCCTGCTTATAGCCACTACTGGAATCCATATGCATACAACTCCGGACTAGGTCTCTGGCTTGTCCAGATGTGAACTGCTCAAGGTAGTAAAGACGTTCCTCGTTATTTTTTGTTTTATTCTCAATGTTGTACTCAAAAGCTTGCATGAAAGGAATAAAACTCAAAGGATCCCCATTATAAACAGACACTTCTCTTGTTGGCAAGAGAACCATGCTCTGTTGTTTAAGTAACATTTCAGTCAGATCGGCCTGTTGTTTCAGTATGGTGTGAAGAATATTTTCATTTGCTGAATTGTCATTCATTAGTTGATTTGTGGTTGCACCATCAACTTGATCTTGAGTTGATCTAGATATTGTGCTCATTGGTTGCAATAATTGCTTACTTTGCATGGTTCTTTGAAGAGGAGTTTTTGGAACAACATTTATAGGTGCATAATTTGCAGGAGATTGCTCATGCTCACTAGTAATGGATACCTGAAAAGGCTTTCGCTGCTCTTCAAGTTGAGTGTTCATCATATCCATCCCATCAACTGGATTATCTTGACTATCTTGAGGTAATCTTTCATAATTCTTGAACACATTCATTTCAGCCTCTGAGGCAGCCAAATCAGTTTCAACTTTCGATTTCTCTTTCGTTACTCTTATTTTAGCTTCTTCTAACTCTAACGCATGTTTCTTTGCCAAGGAAGCAGCTCGTGCGATCAACACTGCTTTCTTTGCCTCAGCTTTCATACGTGCAGAGGATGCAGTAGATGACGCAGAGGATCTTGATATTCGACTTGAACAACTAGTGTGACTTGAAACTAGTGAGGTGTTGGATTTAGATTTGTTCTTTGAGACTACGGATATACTATCATCAGGAGCAACAGTACTTTCAAGTTGTGTCCCAATGTCCCTTTCAACTGGATTTTGATCCACTTGATCTTTTATCCACATTTCAGTCTCAAATAAAAAATCCTGAAAACACTCAATCTTTGGATTAAACCAGTTCTTATTGTCTTCATCCCTTTTCTCTTTTGACAACATTGCTTGCACTTAATTGTGAACATCGTTTAAGTCCTTCAGAGCAACTTTAAACTTCTCTGAAAGTGTTTTCACATTGTCTGGACTTCCATTTGTTTTACACAGTTCCTTTATCTCATTCATTTTCCGTGTGCATGCACCCAGCTTGCCTCTACGACTTCCAACTAACTGTGCCAAAGAATCTCCCTCTTCCTCTGGCTCCTCCATGATTTCAAATCAATTCAAACCCAACAATTCACAAATTCTTGCTGCTGTAGCCAAACAGTGCTCCTTTTGCACAGTTCCATCAAGTTCTTCATCAAGTCAAGACATCAAAGGGAATTACTCACAAACTTACTTTCCAGTGAATCAAAAGAATTGTCCAACTTGTGCCAGCCAGTATCCATCAAGTCAACACGCTTCAGGTAAGTATAATCCATTTATTTTCATTTAGAGTTTCCACTCTCACAAAGCAACCTACCGCCATGCGGTTGGACAATTGTTTGTATTAACTGACAGGCATCTTAGGCTGACTACTACATCCCTTTAAGCAGGACCCTACAGGTATTATTTAGGTGCAGTGACCGGTATGCAACACTAGAGGTAGGTATTCAGCTCAAGGACAAAAATGTATATGGCAATCACGATCTCAATAAATTTTACATATTCTACTCAATTCAAAAAGACAATTAAGGCAAAATTAAGATGGCTGTAACAACAGTATATAACTATTTGGTAAAAGTGCTGGTTTTGAATTAGAAATTGTATTACGGAAAATATTCTGTTGATACTTTATTAATGTAATTTACATTTTATTTATCTTTATTTATTTTTGTTTGATTTTATTATTAATAAATAATAATAATAATTGTAGTAATAAATATTAATAATAACAATAATGTTTTATTATTAATTATTACATATATTGGGTAAAAGTGCCCATTTTGAATTAGAAACTACATTATGGAAGAGTATTTTATTGATCATTTTCCACACAAAATAATAAAATTATTTTCATTATAATAAAATGAAAAATATGTGTAAAGATATATGCATATATTGTGTAAAAGTGGCCATTTTGAATTAGGAACTATAATTAAATTATTTCATAATAAATTAAACGATTTATAATAAAATAAGAATAATACATTTACAATAAAATACTATATATATTTAATTAAAATAACATTTATTTAAATATGACATTTTTGTAGCTCCATACCGCCATCAATGCATTTTGATCCATGAAGGATATATATGATGCTGCCATCAATTTTAGTCAAAATTAAGTATTTTTGAAGATGATGCCTAAAATCGTTGCCTAGATAGGCAGCTTTCTTGATTTCGTAACTGAATGTATATCTCAAATATGCGGGTATGTGAGTGGATGTGTGCCGTGTCTGTTACCCAGGATGCACTGCATTAGTCTCACAGGCCCAACTGGATAATTGAAAGCCCATATTGATCTATGAACTGAGACTCAGGGTGAACTGTAGATTTTATTATGTTCTAAATGGCAGGACACGCAGCACCTCGTGTGGTCGATAAGCAGGACTGCAACATGAAACGATAAAGCAGTGATCAAGATCACAGAAGCACCTGATCAGTAGAAAGTGTGGTCATATCAAGTTGCATTTGAGGGCAGGTGAAAACTAACTACAGAAGGGTCAGGGACTTTCAATTTTATGGCAAAGGCTTGTATGTGCTGGCCGGGACCCTCCTCGCCCCTCACCATCGCTGTAAGACATGTCCCAAGAGAATAATATTGAATGATAGAGGAGCAAAGATCATGTCAGATATACTGTGACCTTGTCAGCAAAAAAGTGGGCTTTGTTGTCTTGTTGCTTTTCCCTCTCTCTCTCTCTCTCTCTCTCTCTCTCTCACTCACTCTCTCTCTCTCTGACTCTTTTTCTTTCTTTCCGGTCAGTCTGTGTCTTTGGCTCCTGCTTTGTTCCAGGCTCCTAAATCAAATAATCAAATTCCCGCTGTCTGGATGGATGAGGCACAGCAATGATAAGCCCGTGGGCATGAGGCTTAAAGAAGGGCTGTAGCTCTCTTTAATTCTGCCATATTTCATTTCTTGCTACACAGCTCTGCCAAGCCTGAGATCCTACAGACCAGAGCTGGAAATCTGGCATGGGGTGAAATATATAGAGAGAGAAAGAGAAAACCATAGCCCTTTTACCCTGTCTTTATGGCCCCTGGGAACCCCGCTGACATTGCAGCAAATAGAAACCCATAGCCATCCTTCAGACAATGACCTAAGTGTATGAGGGGTTTAGGTGTGTGTGTGTCTGAGTGTGTGTTTATGACACTAGGGTAACTCTCCTTTATTTTCTTGTGTGTATAACTGTGTTGAGTGTCCTTTAGCACTACTTGGCATTTACATGTCCATTTGTCCACTATGCTTTTATGACAATAATAACAATAACAAAAACCTTTTTTCAATATCAAAATATTTTTTTCAACATCATTTTTATACATTAGTTTATAAGATTTAGATATGTACTGTATATAACGTTCGGGAATTTGGGGGTTTTGTTGTGTAGTGTAGTGTTGTGTTGTGTTGTGTTGTGTGTGTGTTTTGTTTTGTCGCTTGTGCTTACGCTGCATTTATTTGATTAAAAATATATTTTTTAAAATCAGTAATATTGTGAAATATTATAAATATCACATTTATTATTATTATCAATTTTTGTGGAAACGTTGCTACATTTTTTTTCAGCATTCTTTGATGAATAGAATGTTACAAAGAACAGCATTTATTTAAAATATAATTTTTTTGTAACATTATTAATGGTTTTACTGTTACTTTTGATCAGTGTTGCATAACTGCTAAATACCAATATTAATTTATTTTAAAAAAAATCTTACTGAACCCAAATATTTAAACCAGGGTTAATATAGTAAACTAATATATAAATTTAATCTAGCTGCAAAGGCAACATTTCTTGGTACGAAATAACTAAAACTAAAACTGAAAAATACAAATATTAAAAAAAAAGAAATTATTATTAAAAGAAAATATAAAAATATTGATAAAAATGTATTGCAATGACACTAAAATACACTGCAGAATACTGCTATGGACATCATTTAAAGGCAGGGACATCTCATTAACATGTTTTATAATGAATGACGATCTGCCACTGGAATTTGTGATTTCTTTATGCTGATTGGTCATTGTGGTTTTTATCAGTCATGGAAAGTGTCCGTGGCAGTGTTCTCTCCAGCATGACGCATTTTAATCTATCGCTTCTCCACGGCTCCCTCTTCATTCTAGGGAAATTACAAAACAAAATCCAATTGCTTCCCCACTCCTGATATACATCTACTTATGCAGAGGCATAACAGAACCTGGAACCTCCATAATATAAATGAATCGTCACAGGTTGATCAGCAACACTGATATTATTGCATATTATATTAAATATATTTACTTACAGTCCTAATTGTAATGATATTATTTACATTTCAGTTTTAAATCATATTAAAGATAAATGTTCGATTACAGACCTGAGTATTTATTCATCAAAACAGTCAAAGATTGTGATAAAATATTTGTGAATTATTGAGGAATCAGATTCTGATTTAGCATTTTAGATTTCTGTGATGCAGGTTTTGTCCACCTGTGCATTTTCCAGAAGAGTAAAGAGCTTGCTTCAAAAGGAATATGAGATGAGAGACAGTAACATCAGTCCAGCTGACCTTTCCAGACACCCACGCCTGTGATATTTCTTTTGAATGAAACATCACACTCTTTTTGAATCAGACAGTGAAAGGTCAAAACATAACTAAGAGTACAACCATGTGGGAAAAGCAAACAGATGTACTTGATCTTTTAGAAGTTTTTGAAGATTTTTGTTAAACCCTAAGGCAAAAAGCAGAGCGTACTTTCATTTTGGGATGTATTATTATTTTAGATTAATGAATACTTTTGGGGTTCCCACTATCAGGTCAACTTTCTATCAAAGTAATGTGGTGGACCTTGCACTATGTTTTTATTATTGCATTAAGCCCCTTTTTCACTATATCTGACAAGAAATCATTCATTTCCACTGGAGAACACTAGGAGCTGTGTGGACTTCTAATTGTATGGAATTTTTGGATCCCATTTGAGCTTTAGATGTGTTCAAATACATCAGATCTGATGACCCGATGTGATGTATTCTAACCTATGAGATTTGTGAACAAAGTGAGAATTACCAATATTTTTCCACTAAAACATTATTCTTTAAACACCATTTCAGTCAAATTGGTGGTTATGAATAATTGTCAGAAATTTTATAGTTGTGAAATAGTGTTTTTTGTTGATTAGCCCTACTTACTATGTTTTTTTACACAACTGTTGCCGCCTTACTGCATATCAGGATGATCTTTGGACTAAAAAAAAATATGTAAAAAATGATATCAAGCCAGGGTTAATGTACACAAAACCTAAAACTATTAGAATGTTTTTGTTAATTGAAGTAAAGCAGAAATAAAATAAAAATAAAAATATTAGATAACAACTTTAAGCACTAAAATTATTGAAAATAAATACAAACTAAAACTGAACAATCTAAAATTGAAATAAAAATAAATTAACAACTAAAATAGCAACATTACAAAACAAATAAAAATGTATACAAAAGTACATAAAATTGAACAAATAATTAAAATGATTGTGAAAAACGGATAATCATCATATTGATAATCATTTGCTTTTGTGGCTATATTCATACATTAATTATTTATTCATTTTACTATGGTGAAGTGAAGTGTCAGGGAAGTGTTTTGCAATGTTTAATATAATATAATATAATAATTTATGTATAAACAAATAAATATATTATTTATATATATAAATATTTTAAAGGAGTATATTTTGGTAGCATTTTTACTGTCTTTATTGGGGGAAAATGTATACGAGTGTGTATTTGTGTGTTTGCAATTTTTTTGTAAATTTTATAATTGTATTTAGAATTTATTGCATTGCATTGTTTAAAAAGCATACATTTTTGCTTTATATATATATAAGGGAAGGTGTACATTTTATATATTTATTTAGTCTTTCACCACTTTAATTACTATTTGGCTTTTTGGTAACACTTTATTTCGATAGTCCACTTTAGACATTCTATTAACAGTAAGTAACTTTGCAACTACATGTCAACTAGCAGTTAGTAGAGTATTAGTAGACTGTCTGCTTAATATCTTCTAACACTTTCTTTGTCAACATTCTACTAACCCTAAACCTACCCTAACAGTCTACTCTGAGAGTTAGTAGACATGTAGTTGCAAATTAATGAGAATTAGTTGACATAGATACAAAGTTACTTATAGTTAATAGAATGTCTAAAGTGGACTATCGAAATAAAGTGTAACCGGCTTTTTTGCTGTTCAGTTTCATTTATCATTTAATGATTTTGTTCAGTTAACTCTCATTTGTTGTTTATTTCACACAAAAAAACAGGGTTACGGTTTAATTTTTATTTATTAATCTTCTTAGTTGTTGTTCATTTGGTTGATTGCTGAGTGACAGGATGCCATCACCTGTCAGCAGCAATTTTGGTTTGAAATGTTTCAAAATCTTACAAAAATGTACCTAAAAATGCACCTTTCCAAAACTCGTTTCTTAGAACGACTCATGTCTATTAACTCCCACTCTCTTTTCCATCATTTTATTCTTTTTTCGTTTATCACCTGTTTATTCGCTGTAACTCTCTAAGTTGTTCTCTCAGTGGGGTTGTGGCTATAACTCAAGCTTGTGCTGTCAAAGCAGTGAACGCCCCAGGGGGATCTGGCTGTGGCCTCCCAGGCCGAGTGTCCTCTCTCTGGGTGGCGGCAGTGCAGGAGGGGCCCTGTCAGATAGGAGGCTCTTTGGATGGAGATTAATTATAGGCCCACAGCAGGGCTCATTAGCACTAGCCGTGTCAGAATGGGGCCGCAGCACCACAAGGGACAGTCCCTCTCTCCATGTCATCCCTCCATCCCTGCTGCCCATTAGTTTGAGAGGTAAACAGGTTGAAAGCAATTTAATTTGGTCACATTATCCCGTTGACGAATGGCAACACACCCTCCTCCATTAGCAGCGGCAGAACCACAAGCCCACGAGGTCTTCTGAGATTCACCAAGCGGTGAACGTTAGCGGTGAGGGAGGGCTTCCCCTGCTTGATTTACCCGGCACAAACGCACCTGGGAGGCGTCTGAATAAACATGCTTGCATTTATCAGTCCGCCACATCAGTGGAACAAATTAGAGCTGAAATATGTCAGGCAAACGCTATTGTGTTGGACTCTCCGTTTCTTTCTTTGAGGCTAATTTGTATTCACGGCAGTGCGCAGCGATGAGAGCGCCACTTTCACAACACAGAGGAGACTAAGAGAGCAGCCGTATCTTCAAGCACAAAAAAGTAATTTAGCGGAATTAATTCTTTTTAATACCGAGGCTAAGATGCCTCATGCTAATTAGGAGTGCCAGTGAATCAGCAGTAACGGGGGTAATTAAAGCTGTCACCGAATGTGTGTGTGCATGTGTGTGTGTGGTTGCATTCAACTGTTGCCGCCTTACTGCATATCAGCATTATCTTTGGACTGAAAAAAATATATATATATATTTAAAATTATATCAAGCCAGGGTTATCATTAACGAAAACTAATACTATTATAATTATTTTGTTAATTGAAAACTGAAATAAAATAAAATATAAATATTCCATAAGAACTTGAAGCACTAAAATTATTAACTGAAAATAAATAACAAAATCTGAACTAAAACTGAAACAGAAGTAACATTAAACATAACAAATTGAAAAGTTAGTAATTAAAATGAAAACAGACAATATAAATAATATAAATATTATAAATAATTACTAATTAATTCAAAATATTAATAAAAAATGTAATGGTATGTAAATAATACTAATTATTATACTACAAATTAAGCTACTTTGTTTGACAAGTGTAAATGTATAAATGAAAGTGGCTCTATATATAAAAATGCACAAATCTGAATCTAATGCTGGTTCGAACCCTGAACTTTTTAAACTCTACATGTACACCTGGAAGCAAATGTTTAAAATATATATTAATAATAATAAAATTACCTATATTGTGCATTTGATTGTACTGTATATTCAAAATACTGCTGTGCAATAAGTAAAAGTAAATTATATGTCTAAAAGTTTATTAAATTAAATTATTATTTATTAAATTAAATAATATTATAATTATAACTATTATTAAATACATAGAAAAAATAGTAGTAGTAGTAGTAAAATACATTACAAAGTATATTTTAAATTATTTTTATAATACTCTGTTATATATTTCAATGATGTTTTATATCAGTTATATATAGTACATTATATAAAATGTATACATTTTGTAAATATGTAACAAATAAAACTCCCTCATTTTAAGAGGTAACAGTGAATTGTAAATGCTGTGGTGCTTTGACTGCATGGTCAGTGATTAAATATTTAACCAGTAGATGGCACCATTGCCCACTATAGAGAAATATTAATTGCATGGGCAATTTGTACTTGACCACCAGCAACAGACATTTGTATATAATTTAGTTTCTGTGTCTTTCTGTTTTCTTTTCTTACTACCTGTCTTTCTTGTAGCTGGATCATTATCCTCCCGTCAGCTACAGCCTGCCAGAAGCCTCAGACACACAGTTCACCCTGGTCAAGTCACTCTTCCTGGGTAAAGTCTTTGGTAAGTGCTCTCTGTTCCTTTGCAAACTCCCCCAGGCTTGGATTAACCGGTAACCTCAAATGTTTTTTTGTTTCACTTTCTTAACAATAAACTGTATTTGTGAGTTTGATTGTAAGACAAGAGCATAGGTTGACGATTATATAGTATCCACAGAATATTTTGGTAACACTTTACTTAAAGCCTTTGTGTATAATGCATTATAAAAGTAGTTTTAATGCATTAATTATGCCTTGTAATGCACCTTATATATTGTACAATCTAATGAATAATTGTAACCACAGTTAATACATTATAAAATCTGAATCTAATGCTGGTTCGAACCCTGAACTTTTTAAACTCTACATGTACACCTGGAAGCAAATGTTTAAAATATATATTAATAATAATAAAATTACCTATATTGTGCATTTGATTGTACTGTATATTCAAAATACTGCTGTGCAATAAGTAAAAGTAAATTATATGTCTAAAAGTTTATTAAATTAAATTATTATTTATTAAATTAAATAATATTATAATTATAACTATTATTAAATACATAGAAAAAATAGTAGTAGTAGTAGTAAAATACATTACAAAGTATATTTTAAATTATTTTTATAATACTCTGTTATATATTTCAATGATGTTTTATATCAGTTATATATAGTACATTATATAAAATGTATACATTTTGTAAATATGTAACAAATAAAACTCCCTCATTTTAAGAGGTAACAGTGAATTGTAAATGCTGTGGTGCTTTGACTGCATGGTCAGTGATTAAATATTTAACCAGTAGATGGCACCATTGCCCACTATAGAGAAATATTAATTGCATGGGCAATTTGTACTTGACCACCAGCAACAGACATTTGTATATAATTTAGTTTCTGTGTCTTTCTGTTTTCTTTTCTTACTACCTGTCTTTCTTGTAGCTGGATCATTATCCTCCCGTCAGCTACAGCCTGCCAGAAGCCTCAGACACACAGTTCACCCTGGTCAAGTCACTCTTCCTGGGTAAAGTCTTTGGTAAGTGCTCTCTGTTCCTTTGCAAACTCCCCCAGGCTTGGATTAACCGGTAACCTCAAATGTTTTTTTGTTTCACTTTCTTAACAATAAACTGTATTTGTGAGTTTGATTGTAAGACAAGAGCATAGGTTGACGATTATATAGTATCCACAGAATATTTTGGTAACACTTTACTTAAAGCCTTTGTGTATAATGCATTATAAAAGTAGTTTTAATGCATTAATTATGCCTTGTAATGCACCTTATATATTGTACAATCTAATGAATAATTGTAACCACAGTTAATACATTATAACACTTATCAATTCATTGTTACACTATGCATTTCAAATTTGGTTATAATATTATTTACAACAAAATATAATGTATTATACCCTTTAATAACCTTTATTAAATAATAAGCGAGTACACCGTGAATCCATTTTCCAAACCGTGTTTTTGGCTTATCCTGAATCTCTACGGTACACCTATAATAAGTGTTTATATTCAGACTATTCTAGAATGGCTCGGTAGGTACCGCCGCGGAGTAGCCCAGTACCTGCGTGATTCATCATAGACATAAACAGAGAGAAGTAGTTCCGGCTACAATGTTCTTCCGCAAGACGCATGCAGTTCTGTTTATTAACCGCTAGAGCGCCAAAAGTTACTGACTGCAGCTTTAAGTAAAGTGTTACCAATATTTTCTCTCTTCTCTGTCTATTTATGATCTTTTAACCTTTAAGAGTTGAAAACTCAAACCCTTAGAAATTCAAAAGGAAATGTGCTATTGTGAGTTGGTACAGACAGAAATTAGTATTAAAACACTGTATTGCCTCAGTTCAGCCACTAGGTGGTAATAGATCATTCTGTGGGAATATGATTTTGGTGCATATACTGTATGGCATAATATTAATAATTTATAATTTAGTATTAAATCTTTATATGCTTTGTTATGCTGAATGCTTGTTTACATTACAACAATTTCTGCATATACAAATTACAACTTATTTCACAGAATTAGTAGGAATTAGTATAATAATTTGATTCCTTCTTTTTCCAGTACAATAATACTGTGTAGCAATTCACATAGGAAGTATGTGAAGGAAATGATATACCTTGCTTTGTGAACTCTGGGGGCACAGAAGGTCAGGAATATAATTTCCTTCTGCCAGTCCACAGTGTCCTTGAATGCCCTCTAAAGATGTCAGTGGCTTTAAGACAATCGCTTAAAGGTCTCTCACCCGGAGGCATATAACAGACATGCACTTTCTTCAATGAATAACGATGAGGCACCAACCAGAGCCCATTATGCTCAATTCAGCGCTGTCTGCTGACACGCCAAAAACAGCAAAGTGACCCACTGTTGTTACCAATAGCAGGAGGCGGTTCAGTCACACAAACACCCAAAGCCTGGTGGCATTATCCACCTGCATATACATTTTTAGCAAAAATCATGTACAGTGGAAAGCAAAAACTGTTTCATCTCTCAGCCGAATCTGGTGTACTGGTCCACCAGAAAACTTCTAATCTTCTTCCTGTCTGCGGGCGCATAATCTCAGCCGTGTCTATCAGAGCGTGCTGTCTTCCTGTTTCCACAGTCTCTGGAGCCTCTGCATCAATTCATGCTGAAACTGTCCACTGCCCTACCTGTCTCATCAATCATTTATGGCTGGAGACCTCTTTCACATCAATAAGCCACACTCTTTCCGCATGTTCTGCTTAAGGCAATGTCCATGGTTGACCTGCAAGCTGTTTGTCATGGAATATTTACCTTAACATATTTGGGAGGAACAGCTGTGGTCCCATAATGCCGTTGACATGTGGCTAGAGCTTTGTGCTTGCAACATCCTACTTTAAGTATTCGTTGATGCTTTTTGTGCAGTGGAAAGGAAGAGTTTGTGATGGTCCTGTTTTGACTGAATTTTAAGTTAATTTTACATGTGATAAAATGGTATGTGGTAACAAAATGCTGTGCTATGATATTCTTTTAGTGCATAGTATAAATTTATGCTGCAAATTGGGATGTGGAATCTAGTCTTCAGAGCTTTCCGACATTTTCAACTTCTTGCTGTTAGACAAAAAGCATAAAATCATGGCATACACTAATATTGATGAAATAGTATGTAATTAGATTGCACAAATATCTTTTGGTATTAGATGAAATACAAGTCATCACAGTGCATTCTGGGATTGCCTTTGCCACAAAGGTTACATGCAGGGCTCAACAGTAAGGATTTTTTTCTGCTGGCCAGTAGTTCAGATTTTTTTCTTTGCCCTGCCAAAATTTTATGTGGCCTCACCACAAAATAATAATAAAAAGATATATATATTTTTAGAAATGCATTTATTAAATGCTAGAAATGTTTGTAATATAAATGTTTTCCTTATCAGAATTTTCCTTATTTTTGTTGTCATTACTTAATGAAATTGTAATTACTTTTTTATTTTATTTATTAATTATTATTTACAAAAGGAAAAAATGCAACAATCTAGAAATTATACAGATATTATGTAACTTCTTAAATGTATAAATATTTTTGCTGGAAAACAGACATACTGTAGGTTGCAAAACATTGCAGTATGATGTGTAGTTTTTACAACACAAACATTCTTTAGCAAACATTCTTGCTAATGCTTTCTATACTTTTCTAGTCATTTTTACAAATATGACAAAATATAATTTATGTTAAACTAGCTAAATAAATTCTGGGTTAAGTCTTGGTGACAATCAGAAGAATACATATATACTTATACGTGTGTGTGTGTGTGTGTGTGTGTTTGTGTGTTTGAGTGTGTGTGTGTGTGTGTGTGTGTGTGTATATATGTGTGTATATATATTTATATAGATATAGACTATATTAAAGAAAACATTTAAGTTTGTATCCTTACTTTTGAGCCCTGTATATGTGATTCAGACAAATTTATTCAAATTTAATTCAAATAAAGCTATCTTAAAACAAAGCAATTATGGAAGCTTAACTTTTGGAACATCCTTCATGTTGTGAAAACCTATAATGCTTTAAAATGCTGCAAATGACTTCCAGTCACATTTCATATCAAACCCTGAGATGAATTTAGATTATGTCAAACACTGTGAATTAAATGTTCATTCTAAAGAGAGCACGTGGGAGTTTCTGGGCAATGAGTAAGTTGATGATCTGGCAACCTCAATCTGTCATGCCTACATGCTCAGAATGAATCAAGACAGATTGTTATAGAAAACAAGAACTCCTGACATGGAGACATGAAAAAAAGTGAAAGTAAGTCTGTGAACTCCATAAGCGCTGTGACAGGAAACACTGGCTGCTGACATCCTCCAGTTGTTCAGGTGATTGTTTTCTGTGTTGGCTGATGCAGGATAGCACTGCAGGGATTCGTGAGCGGCGCAGAAACTCGTTTAAGCATCCAGATATAAGTTCCTCTCAGAGCCTGTATTCATGAATCAGGCTAATTGGACATTGAGCTGAGTGTGCTATCTGTGTCTCCGGACCATAATTGCATTTTAGGGAATCAGAGCAATAAGACTGGAAGAGGAGGAAAGATCATTTGAAACTGGCTGAAAGCATACAGCATTCGTGATTGTGTTGTTGTCTTTAGGTACTTTATATGTATCAGGGTGATGCAGTGCATAGTATTGTTTTTCTCATTCAAATTTGTAATAATTAGGGCTGTCAATACCTCCTGTATTCATATTTATTTATGATTTAGTCAGGTTGTTTTTTGTTAGTTTGTTTGTTTTGGTATTTAATACATTTAGGTCGTTTAACGCCTTCAATTGTGAAGACATTTATAATGTTACAAAAGATTTCTGTTTCAAATATACAGTATGTATAGATGCACATACACAGAGACACACACAAAACAGCTGTGTATGTGCTGTATACATTTTTAGAATGCATAAAATTACTAATATTTATGGCAGTTATCACTGAAATTACACCACATCATTCATTTTGCACAGTCATATTGAATCAATTCAGCATATTTAATTAATCATATGCTTAAAAGCATTGATTTTGACAAACCCAATAATAAAATAAGTGTGGTTAGGTCAGACAGTGTTTTAAGGGGAAAGTGCAGTATGTAGTACTTTGTTCATTTGATATGCTGTTGGCAAAGATGTTGATGATACAGCAGTTTGAGCTTTTGAGAAACCACATGCGGTCTCCATCTCTCTTGTTTCTCCTCTGCGTCTCTCCTCTGGTGCCAGGCTTTTAGTCTTATCGATGGCACTAGGAGACTGATTTGATCAATACTGAATCTTGCTATATCAAGGTCGTCTGCAAGAGGATGATTTTGAGCAGAGAAAAAAAATTTAGTTTGCCTTTAATATGAAATATTTTTTTAATATTTATAGTGTCTTGCTAAAGCAAACACATTTTTTTATTATTGTCCATACAGCGTTAGTGGTTTATTCTGAACATCTTAAAACAAGTGTTTGACTTCACAGCTATGAATGATACTTTGAAGGAAATGTTTCTTTACCGGAACAGATTTGAAGAAATTTAGCATTACATCACTTGCTCACCAACTGATCCTCTACAGTGAATGGGTGCCGTCAGAATGAGTCCAAACAGAAGATGAAAACATCACAATAATCCACACAACTCCACCAATTAACATATTGTGAAGTGTAAATCTGCGTTTTTGTAAGAAACAAATAGATCAAGGTGTTTTAACTTTAAACTGTCAATTCTGGACAAAATATGGCTAAGTCCATAATCCATAATAATGCTTCCTCCAGTGAAAAGGTCCATTCCCTGTTATCCTCTCACATCAGAATCCTCAGACATATTTGTTTGCAAGTGTTTTGAACTGTTTTTGCTAATAAGCGTTGCTTGATCTGTGCATATTTCTCTCCTGATTCAGACAAGATGATTTTTCACTAGAGCATGCCGTAATATGGATATGTATTTTAGCAACAGTTTTAAGTTAATGGTGAATTTGTTTATTACAAACACAGATTTTCACTTTACAAGACATTATTGATCGACAGGAGTCCTGTGGATTATTTGGACTCTCATTCTGATGGCACCCATTCACTGTTGAGGATCCAATGGTGAGCAAGTGAATAATGCTAAATTTCTCATTTATATCTTGAATGGCCGGAGGGTGAATAAATCTTCAGCAAATTTACATTTTTGGATGAACTATTCCTTTAAATCATGCTGTTTGCTGAGAAGATGTGTGCTATTACTTTTCTAAACAGTTAGACTTACAGTTTTCACTTAGCAGATAATAAAAACAGCCAAAGAAATCCCATCGATTTACATTAAAAGATGTTTGGTCTAGTGTCTACACATAATTTCATTTATTCTGTCTGTCAGAGAGTCAAGCATCACTTTGTATCCCCAGATATCCCAGAGCATCACACACTGTTACCGACAACCATCACATCATCACCCACTCAGCACACACTAAACTATGTGAATTTACAGTAATTGGCAATGAGATAAAGCTAATTAAATGACCATGTGCTTTATGGCCCCTGGAGGTCGCATCAGACATTAGTATTCAGCATTCCATCACAGACTCCGCCTCCAGCCGAGCCGCATGGCTGTGATGATCTTAATTCTGAACCGATAAAGCAGTGCGGTTCACCAACCCCACCCCGCTATCAGAATTCAGCCTCTGTCCCGGTGTGCTCTCACAGGCGGCTTTGTCCTGGATGAGTGGAGAGGCTTTTCATCTGAGGTTATTAACAATTCGTTTCTACGACGTCAGCAGGTTTTATTATTTTTTTAATTTATTATTATTTATTAAGTTTAAGCAATAATGATTTTAATAAGTAATTACGAAATATAATAATTCGTTCCACGATTTAGGCCTACTATAGGGAATGAACGAATTAACGAACGAATGAATTCGTGGCAGCTAAGCCTAAACAAGAGAATGAATACTTAATTCGTGGCCATAATTTAGACTAAACTAAAAAATTAATTCTTAATTCGTGGCCATAATTTAGTCCTAGCATAAAAGAGAACTAGCCTATTCTAAATTCGTGGCTGTGATTTTGTCTGCATGTCATGATCGGGGCTCCGTACAACCGAATATAACCTTAGCCTACCTGTTTATTCATTTATTATGGTATGTAACTAGCTCACCTTTTGCTGCACCATGTTTGCATACATCTTCGTGCTTTCTGTAATCAATATGAATCTGTACTAACTTTAACAGTCTCCCCGCACTCCCTCTCAGTTTCTTCTCCCTGCTCATTCTTAACTTAGATTTTTTTACTTTACATTTATGTATAAGGCTTGCAACTTCGTTGAAACAATGTCTGGACTCCATAACTGCTCTACTATTCTCGATCTCTACAGATTCTCGATCTCGAACAAGCAAATCACCAAACGGCATTCTGGGTGGAGCGAGCGGCGCTGAGCGTATTGAGCGAGCGGAGCGGAATCTTCAGAAAGGCGCTCTGCGCTCTTAAGGAAATATTACCACTCCGCTCCCCGCTCCGCTCACGCTCCGCTCCGCTCACATGCTCTGGTGCTGCTTTATGACACTCAGATCCTCTGGAGTAGTGCTTCTCAAGCAGGGGGCCTCAGCACACCTCCAAGGAGGGGACGCAAGATGGCTTAAAATAATTTAAAATAAAACAAAAAAAAAGGTTTAAAACAAACTAAAGCAACAAAAAATGAAGATGGAAGCTGAAATCATATTTTAATTTGTTCTGTTAATAATTGCCTTTTTAAATTATTTATTTTATGCAGTTCAATTAATGTAATTTATTTATCATTTAATATATATACTATATATATTTATATATATTTATATACAGTGGAGATCCGAATTTGAAGGAATATTAGGTGTAGGTATACCACTGTTATACTAACATATTTGACAGAATAACCAAGGCATTTCAACAAAAACCTTTTATTTTGTTGAGAACACAGTGATCAAAATTAGAGAACAGTAAGCACTGTAGCACGAAAGAAGATTGCAACAAATTTTGTAGGGTTACTGCTGTCAGAAATTAGTAGGAAGTGTATAGGCCCTTACTTTGAATGACTGCAGCACATCTTCGGCTGCAGGACATCACTAGTTTCTCATACTGCGCTGGTGTGATATTGGTACAATCTTCTTCCAATCTCTTCCATAGTTCAGTAACTTTGTTGCCAAGGATTTTCCAGAGATTTTCAGTCGGATTTAGATCAGGACTCTGGCCCAGCCATTTCATTATTTCAGTGTTCTTTGCTTCAAGGAACTGCTTTACCCATTTTGCAGTGTGACCGGGGGGGCATTGTCCTGCATGAAAATTGCTGGCTGATTGGGTGATAAATGCAGGGAAGGAACTGCATGTTGCCGCAATAGGTTCTGATAAACATTTGCATTCACTCTGTCATGTAGCTGTCTAAGAGGCCCAACTCCTGCTGCACAAAACATCCCCCAAACCATGACACTTTCTCCTCCACCTTTCACTGACTTCTTTACACACTCTGGGTTCAGTCTTTCTCCAGTTTGACGCCGAACATAATGTTTCCCATCAGACCCAAATTAAACTTTCTGTCATTATTAAAGTGAACTTTGGACCAATTCTCCTCTGTCCACACAACATGATCCTCAGCAATGGTGAGCTTAGCCTTTTTATTCCTTCTGTTGATGAGAGGTTTGTAGTGCAGAGTGCACTTTCAGTCCGACTTCTCTTAAACGTGCTGAGACAGAACCTTACCCCTTACCCCAGCACTGAACTGGTGAGCAATTCCAGCTGCAGTGTTGAACCGATTCCCTATTGAGAGTCTCCACATTATCCTGTCTTCTCGTGCACTTGTCTTATGTGGATGACCAGCCGTTTTGGGGGACTTGAATGAATTAGTGTCATTTTAAAGCTGCAATATTCTAGAAATCACAGATTTTAAATTACCATCTTCTCGTGCAATGGCTAAAAGGGTCATCCCTTTGGCCTTCATGTGGACCGCCTGTCGTAGGGTTTCAGTCATCTTAGAGCGGCCTGCCATCTTGCAATTTCAGTGAAAATTAGAGGAATGCTGCCAGTTAAATAGGGTTTGTCATATAATTAAGGAAAATAGCACCAGGTGCTGGATTAACACAAATAACTTGTAGGTATCTGTAAGTGTTCTCTAATTTTGATCAGAGTTCTTTTTTTTTCTCTCATTTAGGTTTTTTATACTGTGCTTCAGAATACGATTAATTGATGAAATAGTCTTTAAAAACTGCCACTCTGCCCTGCTCTCAAATAGGACTAAGCAGTGACCTTGAAATATAGGAAATTGTAAGTTGTTCTCTAATTTTGATCTCCACTATATATATATTTTTTTTTTTGTTTTGTTTTGTTTTGTTTTAAGCTTAATAATTTTTTAGCTTAATTTATCAGGAAAAAATGCCTAAGTTTTAAAAAATGGTGCGTGCTTCAGAATACGATTAATTGATGAAATAGTCTTTAAAAACTGCCACTCTGCCCTGCTCTCAAATAGGACTAAGCAGTGACCTTGAAATATAGGAAATTGTAAGTTGTTCTCTAATTTTGATCTCCACTATATATTTTTTTTTGTTTTGTTTTGTTTTGTTTTGTTTTAAGCTTAATAATTTTTTTGCTTAATTTATCAGGAAAAAATGCCTAAGTTTTAAAAAATGAATTACAAACTAGAAAAGTCATGTAAATTCATAGTTATTACAAAGTGAAGAATATCCTTTTATTATTGAATTTTTTATTTATTTTTTTATTTAAAATGGTCATGAAATGCCTAAAATGTTATATTATGTTTCTCATGGTTATTTATGAAGGTCCAATATTTGTGATGACAAAATTACCATTTTGGTTTATATGTATGAAATTCTCAAACTGAAAACAAAACTCTTCTTTTGGGGTCCAATTTTGTTGATAGTCTCAATAATTGTTTCAGACATGTGTCTCGATGCATCAAAAACGCACCAAAGTTAGATTCAACAAAGAATATTCAGAGGAAAAGAAAGAAGACATTTTTAGAGGGAATGTAGGACGCCTTTGAAGTCTATTCCACAGTTTTGACAGGTTCCCACTGCAAGATAATGAAGGGAAAAGGGTTGAAGGAGAAAAGGGAAACTCTACAGGGAGAAAATGACTCAAATATGATACATTCAATTTGGCAAGTTTTATGTTTTGAATCTCACTCATTCCATCCCGTCTTACTCCCCATGAAGGAGATAAATTACCGATTTACTATAATTAGCTGTTGTACATAGATGAGTTAAAATCCCTGATAATCCCAGTGGTTTTTGAAGCAGTCGCCTCGTGTTAAATGAGTTTGCAGTGATTCAGCAGGTTTGTGCAGGTTGTTTTAAAAGCGAGCATAGCAGGTGGGAGGTAGACACCTGTTTATCTTTCTCAAAGAAACCAAACATCTCTGAAATCCTTTTGTCAAGCATCACTGAAGGTTATGTGCTTTCATGCCTGGCTGTCTCCTTAATGCAACAAAATGAGATTCTGTCATTTTTATGTTGTTTTTCTCCTGGCAGGTTTTTAGTGATTTCTGTGCAAATCTGCAGGCACCTCAAAGGGATGCAAATACTTCAAAAGATTTGATCTCTAGCAGTTGATTTATTGTTTTAGAGCATTGTTTGTGAAGACGATTTTTATTATTGCAATTCCCAACAACATATACACTGAATTTCTTTAGGCCTCTTCAGATGAGACTAGCTTTTCCTGAGGAGGGTACGTTTCTTTTGCAGATGTACTTTGTGATTCTTATCATGTCCAAATTCAACTTAAATATTTTTTTCTCAGATTCTATTAATATAATTCAGACCCTCCGGGAAACCTAATGCTTTAAAAATGTCTGTCATTGTGGTGTTTTTTTTATTTTTTTACAGTGCATCTCCATTTATCTTTGCATTTAACTTAAAAAAAAAATATATATATATATATCAGTGGTGAGCGGTGACTTTTTTTAACCGGGTATGCTGAGTGATAAGACCAACCCCAACCCCCCCCCATCCTCCTCATCCCCCATCAGCTAAATGATTTTTTTTAATCCCAGTGAATAGGAGTTAAAACTCCCACCCGGGTGACACTACTCCAATAACAGACCATGCAAAATACCCAAAAATATTTAAAATATTGCAAAGTAACGTTGCAACCTTCCAAACAATTCTAAAATCAGAGAAGGACCTTAACTGTAAGCGACACGAGCATACGCAAAACAAAGGGAACAATGTGATGTTTGTTATTATTAAAATTTTATATAGCCCATTTTTATATATAAAATGTTTTATAAACATTTTTATTTTTTATTTTACCGCTTGGGCAATAACGTTGACAATAACGTATATCTTCGACATACGTTGTCTATGACCATAAATGTAAGAAGATATGTTTTCAGTGGACATTTAAAATTTGCTTTGCTTGAGAAAACAAAAATATACAGTTATAGTGTTTTTTCTTTTGATTTAGAATTATTGGCACCCTTGGTAAATATGATCAAAGAAGGCTGTGAAAATAAATCTGCATTGTTAATCATTTTTATCTTTTATTTAAAAAATTCACATACATCTAACCTTTCATTGGAGAATAAGAATTTAAAACGGGGGGAAATATCATTATGACAAAAAATGTTTTTCTCAAATACACATTGGACACAATTATTGGTACCTCTAGAAATTCTTATGAGTAAAATATCTGTGAAGTATATTTCCATTCATATTTACAAATTTGAGCATACCAGGGTGATTATGAACATGAAATTATCCAGCCATGGCTTGCTGTTTCACAGGAATATAAATAGGAGGGAAAACAAAGGCCAAATTCCCTTAATCATCCATCACAATGAGAAAAACCAAAGCTCTCTAACCTCATCAGGCATTATAGGAGCTGTTATTATGCCAAATGGAGGTTTCAAAAAGCATTGAATAAAAGGGTGTCGTTAATTGTGTCCAATGTGTATTAGAGAAAAACATTTATGTCATAATGATATTTCCCCCCATTTTAAATTCTTATTCTCCAATGAAAGGTTAGATTTATGTGAATTTTTTTAATAAAAGATCAAAATGATTAACAATGCAGATTTATTTTCACAGCCTTCTTTGATCATATTTACCAAGGGTGTATATATCATATATATATAATGATTAATCGCATCCAAAATAAAAGTTTGTGTTTGCATAATATATGTGTGTGTACTGTGTATATTTATATGTAAGGAATAATTGACGACGGGCCGTTGAATTATTAGAAAAATAATTCAACGGGCGAGGTGGTGATGCATTATTTTTCTAATAATTCAATGGCCCGTCGTTTTTTTTTAAGGTTACGCTTATACTACGGTTACCACACCTCAAGACATCGATCAGATGATATATTTAAAGGGATTCGTCCGGTTTTTGTACTTAAATCGCTATTGTGAGTAGGATTATTTCTTCCGCATCTCATCCAACGCCTCTTTTGCTAGTTCCAAAACGTCATTTTAAAGCTGGTAATGGAGGCTTGAGCCGTTGATAGCATTCTAATGCAGTTATTAATGAAGTTATTAGAAAGAGAGCGAAACAGAGACACACAGAGAAAGAAAGAGAGAGCTTGTGTGAATTAGGCTACCTCTGTGCGTCCCTCAACAGTGTTCGGCAGGAGCGTCTCTAAACAGCGCTGTTATTACCTCGCTAGTGAGAAATGTCATGTGTAGCCTTTAAGTTGCTACACTATATAGGCTAACTGATAAAATCGTCAGGGCAGCGCTGACAACACCTTTTTGTGCAAACTGCGAGACCGTAGTGTGCGTGTGCGAGCACGTGTGATTGCAGTAATTCCTGTGTGCTATATAGGTACTGTATGCTAATTTCCGTTATTACAGTTAACTATGCGAAGTGATATGGAACTGTAATGCGGTCAAGAGAGCTGCCTGGAACTACGTTCGCCGTGCGTTTCCCTGAAAATAATTGCACACCTCAGAACGTTCGTCAGCCAATCAGATTCTAGCATTCAACGGCCCCGTAGTATAACATTTTAATAATCTACCTTTAACAATCAACATTTTTTCCACTATAAAAGAGCCTTTTATGGAATGTAAAGATTCCATGGATGTTAAAGCTTCTTCATGGAACCATTGATCCCAATAAAAAGAAAACTTCATTTTTTTCAGAGTGTATCATCGGCAAAAA